>NW_028151760.1:12500-22500 GCF_964638095.1 Poromitra crassiceps | reverse complement strand
AAAATTGCCACTGGTGGGAATGGCCTCCATTGCCCCTACCTCTGGCTGTGATGCCCTGAGATCCCTATAAGGCCACCTTGGCAGTGCCCTGCTACCAGCCTGCTACTGTCAGTTGCTTTAAAAGCATCAGTGGTCTCAGTTTAATAGCCTGCTCTATGCAAAGGATGTGTACTTGGCTCATTTTAACACACGTGTCAGAAAAATCACTCTTCACGATGAGCAATGGCCTTTGTGCCCTGGCTGGTGACCTTGTGCCTTAAAAAAACAACGCTGAAGCCTTAAAGGAACACTCCGCCCATTTTCAACCAGCTTTGTATCATTAGAACATCAGTAGTATATCAGAAAACTGTAAAGTGTTTTGAAGTCTGTCATTTAATTTGACAGTTATTGAGTGTTAAAGTGTGGACCAGTGATGTCACTGGTCCACACTAACTCAAATTAATAACTCATTAACTCAAATCAACTCTCAATAACTGTCAAACTATTCATCATTCATCTAGTTTGACAGTTATTGAGAGTTGATTTGAGTTAATGAGTTATTAATTTGAGTTAGTGTGGACCAGTGATGTCACTGGTCCACAATTTAACACTCAATAACTGTCAAATTAAATGACAGACTTCAAAACCGTTTACAGTTTTCTGATATACTACTGATGTTCTAATGATACAAAGCTGGTTGGAAATGGGCGGAGTGTTCCTTTAATGGCCTGTCCCCTAAGTCCACACAGCTACAGTTGACCTTTCCTAAGCCCCGGCCCCTTTCTGCTTCTGCTGTCCCCTTTCCTGTTATGCTAGACCAGTGGTTCCTATTATCCTAATAGGTGACTTTAACTTCTATCAAAGTCATTTTCTGGTAAGATCTGTACTTTTACTCAAGTGTGGCTATCAGGGTCATCCACCACTGCAGGTGCATGTCCAACTGAATAACATCTGAGTTTGATCACAATTTCAAGATGTTTGAACTAGAAGAAAGTCTAAAGTAGTAGTTTTCTTCTTTGTGCACATACAGTACATGGGGGATTGGATTGAGCATATCTTTTGTTAGCAAGCCCACTCTTCTTCTCTCTGTAATGTTCCCTGTTGTTCTTCTGCGGTAAAGCAGCTAAAGCAGAAAATAATCACATGGCTCTAATTTCACACAGTGCTGTTTAGATAATACCTTTTGTGTATTTGTGTCTTTTGTGTCTATTTCTGTGTGTATGTCTCTATTTGTGTAGTGTTTACCCATGTGTAAAGGGGAGAAAAATGTGTGTGTGTGTGTGTGTGTGTGTGTGTGTGTGTGTGTGTGTGTGTGTGTGTGTGTGTGTGTGTGTGTGTGTGTGTGTGTCTGTGTGTGTGTGTGTGTGTGTGTGTGTGTGTGTGTGTGTGTGTGTGTGTGTGTGTGTGTGTGTGTGTGTGTGTGTGTGTGTGCGTGGGTGTGTCGTGATGTGTGCATATGTGTGTGTCACTCTTTACATGGCCTATATTTGTGGGAAGGCTGGTGTGTTGTGCATCTTTGTGTGAGAAAGAGATTATGTGTGTGTGTTTGTCTCTGATGATGCATGGGAGAAATACAGATTGTGTGTGTGTGTGTGTGTGTGTGTGTGTGTGTGTGTGTGTGTGTGTGTGCGTGTGCGCGCACACACACACACACACACACACACACACACACACAGCAGCAGCAGCAGCAGCAGTGGAGGTTATTAATGTATGCAAGGGAGGATCAGCCTCCCTTATTTTTTAGAAGAGATGGGGAATTTTATATAATAATATATATTTTTATAAAATATCAATCAAATGTGTTTTTTCTTAATAAAATTCATGGTATTTATGATATTCTTAAAATGCTTTAACAGTGACACCTGTAGGGCACTGATGGAAAGGGCAGTGTGGTGAAATGCAGTCTACTGTCTGTGTGCCATTCCCTCAGGGGTATGATCCAAGCCCCCAGGAATAGCGCTGGGCTTTGAAGCCAATTGAACATGCTGGCGAAGCTCTGTATTGCAAGTCACGTGACGCCATGCAGCCCAGAAAGGAACATTCCCATCCACTTGCATGGGGACGCCGGCAGCTGTTAAACCCAGGGGAAATTTTTCCGGGTGTCACTCAAAGTATAAAACGACTCTTTTAATTATCAAATATTTTTTTATGCGGCATTTTTTCTTCAGAAGCCACTAAAAGCCGCATACGGGTGTATTTTCTGGGGCTTCATGAACGCGCATTTCATGAATGCGCATTTGGCCACGGGAACGCGGATCATCAGCGCGAAGCGTCATCACTTCCTTGTTGTGAGGTGAGCTCGAGCTCCAGTCGTCATATGGTCATATCCAGTCCGATTTTGCCTTTTATTAAGATAATAAAGTAGTTATTTTACACGAGTAGCCCGCCGGAACATGTGTACAGATAACTACTGTTAACCGAAAACGTAGGTTTGGGATTATGTGTGTTTTCTGTGCTCTTTATGACATGGACAGCAAGCTAACACTGCCTTGGTTAATGTAAGGAGGTATCGTTACGTTAGCCTACCCCGTTATAAATGAACATGTTCTGTTGTGATTGTCTATTGTCTAATAAATGATTTTTAAATGGCTTGCCCTGTGCATGATTCCAATTCAGTTCCGTTGACAGTATTGTAGCGTCCAAGGTGTCGAGCTGTATTAGTGTATAGATTATAATTTTCATTTAGACAAGACCATGACTCAGTACTCATATCAGTACTTGCCAGTGATAACTGATTGCTGTTATAACAGTGAGTATGATATGACGTCTTGACAAAGTCAAAGTGCTGTAAATTTTTTTTACTAACAAGGTCCTTGTCAGGCAGTCATTCAATTATTGCTTTTATAATATTGGTTGTGATCAAGTCAAGAGAACTGGCATCCATGTTCGGAAGTAGGCTACTCGGAAGTAGGCTAAATACATTTTTCCATAAACCTTGATATACATCTATTCACCTTTTTCATCTCAAGGACCCCTCACTTTTATGGCACCAACAACATCAAAGCAAACCAGTCAGTTGAACTATGCTGCACTGTATCTAATCAGAATCAGAAAGACTTTAATGATCCCCTGGGGGAAATTGGGACAAGTTACAGCTGCTCGCAATCAGAACACACATAGCACAACACAGTATCACACAGTATCTCCCTAAACGTAAACAGTCAATACAATAAGTAAAATGCAATAGAGTAAACTAAAATAAAGTAGAGTAAGTAGAATAAAGTATAATGTACAGTACGTGTCAAATTGCAGTTATTGCACACTGGAATTATATTAATCTGTTAGTTCTGCCTCCATTGGCTGTTAAACATATCAGTTTAATTATAGGACCGATATGGATTGATTTGATTTGATTAATTCATGCTTGCAGTGGTACCAAAAGGCTCACTGAAAAACTGCAGAATTTTCTCTTTTTTTTTTTAGTAAGTTATCTGGTCAAAGTTTAAACTGTCTCATTGTACAGCCTAACTGCAGTGTGTAAGTTCCTCAGCCTGTTGGTTCTGGCCTTCATTTCACCCAGCTTGCTGAGTGTCCTGGCAGTACAAGTGCCTCGTGTTGATGGTAACAGGTCATGCAGAGGATGTTGTGCTTTCTGCATGTCCCTTATCAAGTTCACAGCAGCCTCCTCCCTCCTGATCTGGAGTGAGGGTAGAGCTTGTGAGATGTTGATGTAGGAGACTCTTGAAATCACTATATTTCAGTTTAACTCAAAGATAATACTAATATTTAGTTACATTTAATTAATAAAACAATAGTCACATAATGCCATTAGCAATAAGTGGGTATACTTGATGACTGAAAAATAAGTATTAACATCTTGGAAATGAATAACTTAAGATTGAATAAATGTATTTCCATGCCAACATAGTTGATAGGAATTTGTCTTGGTTCACTCTCAGACAAAGACAGTGCAGCAGCACACAATATACAAACAATAAACATAAAACACAAGAAAAAAACATTGAAGAATAGTACTCAGCAGCATCATATTCAGCAGAAAGTGCATAGTTTATAGGTCAAACATAATGATTCAATGCAAGTTCAGATGTCTTACAAAATTACAAATTTTATTACAAATATTATAAAATTACATCACAAATTCATAGATTATATTCATAGATTTGGGGGAAAAGAAATGTCAAAATGATCTTTTGAGTCACTACATGACAGAGACAGTAGCAGGTAAGGCATATAGAGTATTGTAGGGATTCCTGTCCAGCAAAGTCACGGCATGAAGTCACACCAGTTATCTCACAACTTCAATACTTAGGCTAGTTAATTATATTATCACTGATTGGTGGCTGTGCAACAGTTGCATGCTACTTTCTGTGGTTAACACACACACCGTTTGTATTTTAACTGTAAGATGCTGCCAATAGGTGTTATTGTAAGTTTTGATAACACTAGCCCTCTGGTGACAGAACTAAACAAGTCAACTTGATACAGTGTGACACTGCACGTTTTTAGACTCATTTATTTAGCGAATGCAAGGTCCTTGAGCCAAGCAGTTGCCTCCTGATCTGCTGTAGGCCTATGGAGGGTGAATATTCCTCCTTCAAGTCTTTGTAGAGGGCAAGCTTCGATGATGTGTTGCATTGTCTGCTGCTCTCCACAAGCACACAGTGGGCTTGGGCTGCTGCCCCACTTGTGAAGGCTGGCCAAGCAGGGGCCATGTCCAGTCCTGAATCTATTGAGGGTTGACCACTTGTTGACCAGTGGGGTCTGACACCAGGTGTTTGTTTGGGACGTCCTTGGACTATCATTGACATTGCATCAATCTCAATCACAATAAAACTGGCATCTAACGATTAAAAAGCACTGGGTAAAAACAATTAGCACATTATCAAGGTCAGCTCACTAGATCCCAGTATATTAATGTGATGTCAACAACTCAATCAATCTATATTTATATAGCACCAAATCATAATGACCACTCAACAGGTAGACGCTACTATGGACTCAAATAATATATCGGCTGTTTTACCACACAGGTCATGTGTCAATTAAACAATTTTGAGATTAGAGAAAAGACAACATGAGAGCGATGGTGATGAGACACAGATTTGAAAGCTATATCTTTCAAGTTTATTTATGACAATAAACAACAAAATCCTCCGATCAATCCTGACCCATAGGCTGTGGCCGTCTACTCACATTAACGTAAACGAGCTCATTGTAGCCTATTATGCTAACGTTACATTTCCATGCAGACCTGTTAGCCGTTTGACATACCAATCCAACAGCAATAAAGATGTGTTCATTATGCATATAAACCCCTAATACTGTCAAATTAAAATCTGCAACCGCACGGCTAACCACCTCTAAGCTGCTCTAAAGTTGTCCGAAGTGAATTTCAACAATGGCTGCTCTTTCAACTTGGCTGTCTCTCTGGCTGTCACATGAACGCGCATCTTCGGTGGGAGACGTCATGGAAAACGTCATGGCACACATGCGCACTTCGCCTTGGGCTGCACAGTCAGGAAGTAAATCCCGGAAGAAAAACCCCCCATGTTGGCATCATGCGCCAATGAGTAACCTCCGTCCGAATGCATGGGTGGGCGTGGCACGTCCCTTATCCAGTTATTATAATACATCCATGGTATGATCCATTGGCATTACCCCCTTGGGCGTTTCATTTCCTTTCTAATTTATCTCATGCTAATGATTGGTCGAAAAACACATGCAATTCACAACAGATGAGCCTTAGCCTGCCCTACCAATCAACAACCAACCATAAGATTGACATTGTGTTCCTCCAATAAAATGTCATCTTCAACTGGGTTTCAGCTTGAGGCGCCAGCATGAACCTATAGAGGGAATGCACGTGACGTCACGGACGCGAGAGTCAGTGCGGGTACGCCCACTCAGCTGCAGTGAGTGTCAAAACGTCTAAACAAGCCAGGTGGCGCCGCCGGGTCACGGTGTTTAGCGTTCAGCTTCCGCGAGAAAACAACGAAAATGGGAAAGTGCTGTTGTGCCATTGACTGTAAAAATAGATTCAACAAGGCGTCGGAGGTATCTTTTTACAGGCTGCCGAAAGCTAATGAAACGGTCCCGGTCTTCTCTGCAGCTATCCAGGGTTTCAATGAGGGCTCATTCATTCTCTGGCTGTGTTTTACCTGCACAGATATAACGTTACATGAGTGACAGTGTTCACTATGATTGAACAAAGCTAGCGTGTGTTAGTGACAGCGTAGGCCTATGCTATATTTTTCTTAATAAAAGTTGTAATAAAATAAATATTTACCTCTCCACAGTCCACATACAACCAGAATATCCATTGCTGTCCTCGTTACTTTAATGTCGCCAACAAATCCAGCCTTGAAGTACGACCACGCGTCCAGGCTCTTGTATGCTTTCATGCTTTGGTTTGTGTATTTCCCCGGCGTCGATATTAAGTACATATAAATGTCAGGAAACCCTATTCCTGGCCACATGTCTATGTCCATGGACCACTGGTTCTTTGGCAAGCTGTAAGGGTCACATTCGAGTCCAACTGCCTTTAATTTAAGCAGATAATCGTTTATATTAGCCGTGGTTTCGCTACTACCCCTGGCGGAAGCCACGTTTGTTTTGGAAATTTGACACTCAGTGCTGCTCAGTCCGGCTGAGGGGGCGTGTTCGGGAGGGGGCGTGGCGTCGGTGCATTCCCTCTATACTGTCATAAGGAAGTAGATTCCTGGCTTGACTGGCACTGTGATGACTGATTTGGAGCTTGGAGGGACTGGAGGGTGCAACAAGACGAGCCGAGAGCCCTCCTCCCATGTCTTCTAGCTCAGGAGCCGCCACTGGTTTGCAGGCTTACATGTATGTTTTTGTGTGTTTGGGCTGTCACATGGGTGGGTGTCTGTGAAAAGGAGCTATGTGTGTGTGTGTGTGTGTGTGTGTGTGTGTGTGTGTGTGTGTGTGTGTGTGTGTGTGTGTGTGTGTGCGTGCGTGCGTGCGTGCGTGCGTGCGTGCATGTGTGTGTGTAGGTGTGTGTGTGTGTGTGTGTGTGTGTGTGTGTGTGTTCCGTACGGATGTTTAATTCCCCCAGACTTTGTAATAGTCTGATTAATGACCCAGAGCCTGAGTTAAAACATCAGAAGACAGGATGAGGGCGGAGACGTCTCCTCTCCCGCTCATGCCCTCTCTCTCTCTCTCTCTCTCTCTCTCTCTCATACCCTCTGTCTTTCTCTCTCTCTCTCATGCCCCCTGTCTCTCTCTCTCTCTCTCTCATGCCCTCTGTCTCTCTCTCTCCCTCTCATGCCCTCTCTCTCTCTCTCTTTCTCTCTCTCGCATGCCCTCTCTCTCTCTCTCTCTCTCTCTCTTCATATGGGTTTTGCTAATTCTCTGTCTTGTTTCTCACTCTCTTCTCTCTTTCCTGGACTGCAAAAGCAGGGCCGGCCCTATAAAGACAAATGTCTGTCACTGACTGACTGAAGCTATGGTCGGGCGTCAAAGCCCTCACCGCACACCACCGAGGGCTACACCGCACCGTGGCTGGCAAACCTGTCAGTGTACATGTACACATGTAACATGACGCAGCTGATGTGAACTGCCCAAGTAATGATGGGGAGATAACAGATGAGAGTGAAAGCTACTCGAGGCTCGTGGCTAAGGCTAAGAGGCTACGTTGAAGCATGTTTCTCGCTTGACTGAGTGATGAGGTTACACCATTAGTCGGCCGTGGCAAACCCATACACAGTCCAGTCATAATATACTAGGGTTTGACCTAGTCTTGTTTGATCTCCCAACATGCCCTTCCCCATTTAAATGCCACATTGCCAAGGTTCTGAGAGGGGGAGCAGGGAGGTGCAGGTGGGGAGGGAGGAGTATTGGTGTTGTGAAGAGGCACACGTGCTTCATAATATGGAGGTGATCTTTACTCTGACAAAAGAAGTTGTAATGTGAATGGAATATTATTTTCAGTTGGGCAGTCACAGTGAGCAAAGTGAACAGTGCGGGGTACGGTGGCGCAGTCGGTAGCGCTGTCGCCTCACATCTAGAAGGTCCTGAGTTCGATTCTCGCCTGGGACGCTGTGGGCGCTGGAGTTGTGCCCCCCCCCATATCTTCAGTGCCTACTGCCCAGGTGGGCTATCTCGTCGAAAGGGCCTTTCTGTGTGGAGTTTGCATGTTCTCCCCGTACCCCCCAGGGGGTTCCTCCGTACATAACCCCCCACTAAAAACATGCAGAAGATCGTCATCCGACCAGTGACGACAACATCTGAAGTTGGTCCAATGATGGTCCAATGATGGTCCCCGGGCGCTGGAAAGAAAAAGCGACCACTGCTCCTGGCCTGCCCCCTGGAGGAAAGGACAAGCCTGGATGGGTCAAATGCAGAGGACATATTTCACCGGCCACCGTCAGCATGAGTGTGTGTTATGGCCGCATGCATGTGTTGTAGTGTGTTCGTGTGACAATAAAGACGGGCTTCCATCTGAAATTGTGTTTTAATCGTGTACTGTGTGACAATACCTGTGTTGAATATCCTGGTCTGTGCTGCTGACATTCTTGGTTGGTCTTCTTGGGCTTGGTTGATGTAGACTGTGTTGCACTGTTGTTTATTTCACTACTGTTGACAACATATACTGTAAGTCCCTTTGTAAGCCCCAACATTTTATTCTGCCGACTGGGCTGGACTGTGAGTGAACGTGGAATCCCTGACATGACAGAAGTAAAAGACAAACTTGAGTTCCTTCAAATGTCAAATACAGCCATGTAGCGACACCATCACGTCCCTATAGTTCCACCCCCGACTCTCTCCAGCCCTGAGCCTGTCAGCCCTGAACCTCTCAGCCTGTCAGCCCTGAACCTCCCCACCCCTGAGCCCCTCAGCCCTGAGCCTCTCCATCCCTGGGCTTTCAACAGGCCACAGCGGGCAGCAGTAGAGACGGCCATGGTGGTCCAGCCCAGGCACCATATAATGTTGGCATGTGGTCGGTTTATCCGAGGATTTAAACATTGTAAAGCAGTGATAGAGAAAATTTTCCTTTTGGCTGTGGAATTTCATTCTCTATCAAGCAGATAATAAACACACACACACACACACACACACACACACACACACACACACACACCTCCTCAAACAGTAACACAGACAGAGCGCCCACCAGTAAAGACGTGTGTAGATGCCAAGGGGGCGTGACAAAGCGGCAAAATTTGAATGAGAATGGCTTCACTGTGCACGCTGTTTATTGGCTGGGAGCCCACGTGAGTCGACTGTCCAAAGCAGCCAGGAAAACCGTTCAGCCAGTAGGTAAAGAAAAGATGTCCTGAATTCTAAGGGTTGATTTGTTTTTTAAAGCAGATGACATGTTGAGCCATTTCAATCCATGAAATGCAGATTATTATTATTATTATTTTTTTTTTTTTTGTCAAATTATGTGTTTCATCATAGGCCAGCCATATAATTTATTTTACAGCTCAAAAAACATGTTTTAGTGTACAGTATATGCTCCATAGGCAGAGGGAGACTTTCTGTGTCGCGACCTTATTTCTGTCTGTAAAAGCCAGTATAAGTGCATTATTGTATTTTCTGTTTGGTGAGGCCAAAGAAGTTGCCCGTTTGACTCGCCCTGATGAACGAGTGTGGATCCTCACTGACCCTGTGGCAATGCTGAAAGGGATGTCTGGAGGAGGACAGGCATTTTCTATCATATTGTATAACTTAGAAATGGACTGAGGCTGCAGAACACAATATTTACTGTGGGAGAACAGGGTCTGTTTTTACTTGTGGTAATTGTGTGTGTTTTATTTTATTCTCGTAGCTGTTGAGAGTGTGTGTGTGTGTGTGTGTGTGTGTGTGTGTGTGTGTGTGTGTGTGTGTGTGTGTGTGTGTGTGTGTGTGTGTGTGTGTGTGTGTGTGTGTGTGTGTGTGTGTGTGTGTGTGCGTCTGTGCCTGTGTGTGCATGTGCGCCAGTGGGCAAGGCACGAGGTTTTCCCACGAGGACCAGGAAGTAACCCTGAAAGCTGTAATTCCTCAAATGGCCACTTGAGGAAGTCCCATCGTTCCTGTTCACCCCCATGTTAAAATGCCC
>NW_028151760.1:0-7500 GCF_964638095.1 Poromitra crassiceps | reverse complement strand
GTGTGTAGGTAGTGGGGACGGCGCTTATAAAATCAGGCTGCCGGGCCAAAACGTGGTGCCCCACTGTTGGAGCACCAGTTGGCTGAAGGTTGCAGAATTGGACTGGAGCTCTGGGTGAGGACCACTTGAAGGCAGTGTCAGGCATAATGATGTCACATCAGCTGTGAGCTTTGAGAGAGGGGGAGAGAAGTAGAGGGATAAATGAGATGGAAGTCACAGGCAGAAGAGAAAGCTTTTGACCATGTGGACAGATCTAGCTTGTCTCTTTTTATCTAAATGCTTTTTTGACTGTCAAAGCACTTTGTAAACTTAGTTTTTAAAGGTGCTATATAAATAAAGTTAATAGCAATATGTCAGTGATCTCTTCATCCCAAAAAGGGACTGCCATAATGTCCCCCACGATAGCCGCCCCACACACACACACACACACACACGCACGCACGCACGCACGCACGCGCGCGCGCACACACACACACACACACACACACACACACACACACACACACACACACACACTTCATATTCAGTGACAGTCAGAAAGTGATTCACATAGATAGAGATGCACCCACACCGCCTCACGCATACATTTGAAATGAGCCACTCAGTGGCATTCAGTAGCTTTGAGTCTGTGTCTTCTATTATTCCTCACTCCTCTCCCACTTTTCCCCGGCACTCTTTAGAAACCTTTGCCCAGGGAAACTAAATCTGTAATCAGCTTACCGGTAGTCGTGTTGATGCATCAGACATTTTTAATCAGCGATATTGAAAAGAGAGAGGAGCTCAACGCTAAGGCGCTTGGCAAAGCGAGCCGAGGAGAGGAAAGAAGGAGTGGGGGTGAAGAGAGGGTCTCACTTACACATGTTTGTTTTTTATTTATTTATTCCTCCTTTTATTGAGATGATCAAATGAAAAAAGTAATGAAAACACTTGAGAGGGCTCGAGCGCTGCATTACTGCTCTTTGAAATTATTTAAAGCCCCATTATATCATTTTTATATCTGGGGAAACTGCGCCCCCATAGTTACATAATGCCAATGTTAATAAATGCTACACTTCCTTATTGGTATGTTCAGATATCAGCCTTATTTTACAGTTTCTGCTTGCACTCTCTACTTTGCTACCTTTCTGCAGTGTTTGTAGCTTAACTGAATTGCTGGAAGAAAATACTAGCTCCAAATATCCCCAAAGGTTGTTGTCTCCACTTGTTTTAGTGAGAGAAGTGGCTAATTGTGCCGCTAATCAAGCTAGTGATAAACATGTTTCACTTCCGATACGTACTTCACAATGAAAGTGTCGTGTTAGTTTGTCAGCGGAAACTTTTAATTTGAAGGAGCTGCACAGGAAATGGAGTTAAAAGTTCCAGGCAACTTGACATGCTCCGGGGCAGAGCCTCAAAGTTTACATGCTGCAGGAAACAGGTATTCAGGGCGCAGAAGTCAGAATACTCCTCCTTCCGCTGTCTCCACCGGGCTGTCCGAGCCGCGTCAATCCATGCAGGCCTTCTCCAAGTCAGCGAGCCTCCCTTGCTGTTTAAGGTTGATGTCACTGCTTCATTCGCTGGCCAGAACAAAACCTACAATTAGTTTCACACGTGACGGACGCTCAGCCTGGGGTCAGCGCAACAGGCATTTGGAATAACAATAAATAAATCGCCAATCACTTCTCCAATGGTCTCATGATGTAGGTAAGATGTGGGCGATCAGTGTTACATTTAGACCGTTTCCAGTACAAAGATCGTAGCTGCTTTAAGGGGGGGAAGTTACAGATTGGGGTTTTAGGCTGACTTTCTTGGAGAGCGATGGGAAAAACAGCACAAATCTGTTTTCCAAAAGAAAGATAGATTACCTCACTCTTGGCTTCTCCTTTGGAGCATGACACCATAATCTTTCACTTTTATCACAATGTTTTGCAACCAGTCTAGGTGGGTGAGGAAGAATAGCGTCTTGCATGGAGCCTATAGGCTTCAGTGTATCCTGTATAAAGTAGATGCAAAAACAAAGATATGAAACTTGGTTGTATGCTCTTGGAGTGGCCCACTCCTTTGTTTTCCTAATCCTTTCTTTCTAATTCCCTGGGTAAGACGGAGGAAATATGACATCATGATAACTCATCTGTTCCAAAGGGCAGAATGAAAATGACTTGCGTTGGGCTTATACAAGATGCTATCGTAGCATTTTAATCTAGATTCTGTTGTTGGATTTAAAAGATGCACTATCCAGTTTTGGCAAGAAAATATATTCATATAATAATCACTTCCACAGGCTTAGAACTTATTTCAATTTGATCACATGTCCAAAAACCAACCCTTTGAAGCAAGGAAGTCAAGAATGTGCTTGTTTGCATTCTAAATGTGGTGGGAGGTTAGGACTACCACAGCAAAACTGCTTCTCTCTAGCTTTAATGTGACTCTAGGAGGACTTTATTTATTCAGCACAAGAGCTATACCATTAACTTTTTTGGACATTTCAGACTTTAAAATGTCCTTAAAATACCCACAACAGCTCTATCTTCAGACACACATCAGACATGAGATACTGTGTAGACTCACTCGATTTTGTAGAATTGAACTAATAATTAATATCCGCTTTCAAGCAAATGTAAGCATGATGAACTGTGCATGCAAAAGGACACACAGTTTTGCATAGCTACTAATTGAAACTCACAGTTGGACTAGCTAAGACAAATTGTCAGCTTTTTCGGTCTCATTAGCAGCATTCAGAGCACAAGTCAGAGTGGATTTCTGCGCTGACTCACAAGTCTATATCTACAGTATTCTGTGCTGACATTATGGTGATTCGCTGACCATTTATGTTTTTTAATAAGATGCCTGATCACAGCCATTATGTGGAAATCTAAATTAAAGCCAAAAAACAAAACATCAATACCCACAAAAACAAATGCTATAGGTACAGCAACTTTCTTTATGTCCGCTGATTCCCTTACAGTAAGACAGCAGATCAGACAAACCGTATATCTCATCACAGCATTCTATATATATATATATGAAGAGAAAGGAGAGTCCCCATGCACAGCCAGTGGAATGACCAGGTGCTGGTAGGTTGCAGGTACAAAGGCCCAAAACAAAAGAAGGTACCACCGCACACTGAAGTATAGCTTTACTGTGATTTATTCAGCAAACAAGGCGTTTCGCTGTAGCAGCTTCATCAGGTTTGCTCATACAACCAAGAGGGCCCAGGTGAGCCTAACGGTGAAAACACACCGCACGCGACTCCTGCACGTAAGGGGGGGAAGGGGGGTTGAAGAATGAAAAGTACAATGAAGGGATGGGTGGATAAAAATAGGCCATAGTATAGCCATGAAGTTTCTGCTATGCTGTGCACTATTTTAATGCAATGTATGTGCACGGGGGTGTGTGTGTGTGTGTGTGTGTGTATGTCTGTGTGTGTGTGTGTGTGGTGTATGTGTGTGTGTGTGTGTGTGTGTGTGTGTGTGCGTGCGTGCGTGCGTGTGTGTGTGTGTGTGTGTGTGTGTGTGTGTGTGTGTGTGTGTGTGTGTGTGTGTGGTGTATGTGTGTGTGTGTGTGTGTACTCACAGAGGGAAAGCTAGCAGGCTCAATAGATCTATTTTAATTTTATTTCCAAAAGGATCCAATTTGATTACAGAGGGACTGGGAAGGTCACATTGTATCTATGTGTGTATGTGTGTGTGTGTGCACGCGTGCGCGCGTGCGTGCGTTTCTTATTTTAATAATAAATAAATAAATAAAGCTATGTGTAACCGTGTGCTCATATGCCCCTGATGCCTTCTGTCCACATCTATTAGTGTTCTCATATCTATATTTGGACAATGTTTTGATCACTTGTTGTGTACATGTGTCTGGTTACTGGCTGTGATCATTTTTCAAATAGCCCCCGACAGGTGGCTGTCTACAAATAACTACAGTATGTATCCATGACCCATACCACCATACCACTATACCCTGTGCAACTCTTGGGTGGGGAACATGCCTGTATCAGATTCAATTGTGTGTGCGTGTGCTTATGAGTGTGTGTGTGTGTGTGTGTGTGTGTGTGTGTGTGTGTGTGTGTGTGTGTGTGTGTGTGTGTGTGTGTGTGTGTGTGTGTGTGTGTGTGTGTGTGTGTGTGTGTGTGTCTCTGTCATATTGCATTTGCTGTGTATCCAAGTGGGAAGTCATCCAAAATGCTTTCTTCATTGTTCACATCTAGCTTTTTATGGTTGTGCTATATACCTTAAACCAAGTGTGGGTGTCCCTGTATGCTCTCAGGGTGCTCATGTGTGCATCTATAAACAAACTGTCATGATCCTGTTTCGTCTGCTGCTGTGTTGCTTGGCTGTGCTCTTTTCTCCCCCTCTTCTCTCAAACCTGTTTCTGAGCTCGGGCTGAATGGTGTGGTGGAGCTGGAGGTGTGCCTGTCTATCTGGGGACTATAACCAGGGGTGAACGCTGAATCTCAGAGCTCTGTTGCTCTGCTTGCTAAGACTGACAGACCTCTACTCCTCCTCCCATAGACTCATCCAGCCAGTACCATCTGGCTTTGCCCTGCCATCTCCAGCCTGCCAGCCCAACCTCAGCCTCGAACCTGGGACCTCTAGTCTGTGCAGACGGCCACTGCCGGGCCGGGCCCCCCACCCTTCCGGCTTCCTCTACAGGCAAGGCACAGCAATGGCCCCTGCTCTCAGTCCTTTGCTAATTCCGCCCCTGTGTCAGCTATTTGAACTCTCAGTAAAAACCCTTGAACTGTGCTTTGACTCTGTCTGCTTGTGGGGTTTTGGTCCAGGTCTTTGTTCATGATACAGACCCCCTATGTGTGTAGCCTGCTCAGCCGTCCAGCAAGTCTATAATGAGTCTGTCACCTCATCCCTTCATTGTATGTATAAGCACGTTTCTGAGATGCCTCTGTGTCAGGTAATCCTCCAGTTATAGTCTCACATGCCTGTGTCACATAATCCTACAGTTATACAGTAGTTTTAAACTCCATAGTCCTTCACCTTGTACTCAATATGTTTGCATATATTTCATGGGTCAGCATGGTAAAATAGGGGCAGTGGTGGCCCAACGGTTAGAGAAGCGAGCTTGTGACCGGAAGGTCATCGGTTCAATCCCCGGGACCGGCAGGATAAATCTGGGTGGGGAAAGTGAAATGGCAGCGCTTGCCTCTCCCGCATTACCACCACTGAGGTGCCCTTGAGCAAGGCCCTTAACCCCAACTGCTCCAGTGGAGCTGCTCAGTGGCCAGGAGATCAGACTGTGGTTGTACTGGGCAGCTTCCAGGTGTGAATGTGTGTGTGAATGTGAACCTGAAAAAGAGAGCATTGCTCTCAGTGAGACTCCCCCTGTATAAATAAAGGTTAAAAAAAAATGGCTTTGCATTTTCTTGGCAGTAAAATACAATTATGGCCACAATAAGATCGTGATATTATGAGGCCTGATCGAGGTGTACAGAAGGGTGTTTTGTAAGTCAGGTTTATTTATATAGTCCCTCATCAAAAGCCCAAAGGCCTCAAAGGACTTGACTTTGGAAGTACATTGGCTGAGATTAGATTTAATCCCAAAGGTAATGCGTATGTATTGTTAAGAAAACTTCAGAATTGGTCAATGAGAAAGCTATGATTCGTTGGTTAGCCGCAGGATCCATGCAGGCACTGTATCCCTGTCACTGTATGTACTGCTTTTGGGATTAACGGATTACATGTGACAACATAAAAGGTGTAATCCATCAATTGCTGAAAAGGGGAGAAAACAGTAAGTGGATCGTGCCTTATCTTAAAACAAAGGCGATTTCTCGATAGATCACTCAGGGAGATTTTGATGCGAATAGTAATTTGCTTGTGTAGCCTACACTGTTCTACACAAGTTGGAACTGTGGTTGGAGTTAATGTAAATAAGAAGAAGAAGGAGGAGGAGGAGAAGAAGAATGAAGCTGAAAATAATCACCTCCTGTGATGCTGTTCAATTGGGGAGACTCCGGAAACATGAACTGAGGGAATATGAAATAACGTTTTTTTAAAGAGATTTGGTGGGACCCCGTGGCTGGACTGTGGCTGAGGTCGGATGGACTTCTTGGGACAGAGAAGGTGCAGATGGAATCCTGACCTCCAAAAATGATCTCTGTGTATTTTTATAATGTATTTTGTTTTAATTTGTTTTGCAGCCCTAGTGTGGGGGGGAGCATTCTTCAATTCACTTTCACTAGCCAGATGTTCCCAACCTAGAACCTACCGGGAATCAAGTTGTAGCCAAAGCGTTCACGAGACTGAGAGCTCCACACTGAACGAACAAAGATGGGCCATTCACTATCCTCACTGATTATAACCGTTTTAAGGTTCCAAAACTGACCTCAAACATCCATCACGCTGTTGTCTAGTCATTTATTCTCTTCAACAGTTCATTGTGAATATGATGATTAATGCTTTCCTCGCCTATACATGTCTTTCAAAGGCGAGGCACAAAGGACAGTTTGTCCCTGGCTGTACCTCCTCGTCTTACATTTGTCATTCTATTCATCGCTCCGTCCCTCTCAATGACACGCACACCCTCATCTGTTCTCATCAAGTCAAGGCCGAAGACAGGAGGAGGAAAGACGAGGGAAAATGAAGAGGAAGCCCGCTTTCCTTCCAATTTAATAACATGGGCAATTTCCACAAAATGAAATTACATGAATGAAGCCTATTTCAAATCTGTACTGTAAGCCATCGCCTCCCCTCCCCTCGCCATCCTTTTGTGCAAGAGACTGCTGATGACACAAAGGAGAGACATCATTGTCATCGCCGAACAATATATATATATATATATATATATATATATATATATATATATATATATATATATATGTATATATATATATGTATATGTATATATATATACTGTATATATAAATTTGGGTCATGAGGCTAGATCAGTTGAGAACCACTGTTCTAAGGCATGACACGACCCATTAGCTACTGTCTGTAAAATCACTACAAACCACGGCCTCTTGTGTGTGTGTGTGTGTGTGTGTGTGTGTGTGTGTGTGGTTCAGCCTAAACCTGGAATAATGTACGTAAGTCCCACTGCACTACAACACTGTTTGTGTTTTGTGAGGGTTTTTGTTTGCTTTGTGTTGAATTGTGAATGTGCATCCTTGAGAGAGTGAGACCGCTTCATCACATCGTTGTTGCCTCTTACTAGCAACCATAGGAAGCGAGCAGAAGATAAAGTTGAAATAAAGTGAGATGAGGTGGTTGAATTCAAGTCTACTTGCAGAGGCAGTGGCCGCATTCATTACATTAATATAGTCTCTCTACATCTTATAATTATCCCCCATTGATAATACTATTATGCATTTCATATATTTTTTGTTTTATGAAACATTTAAGGTTTTCAATTTCCATGGAATGATTTTATTATATTTCTCTGCTTCCCCTCGTCAGTAGTCTGATGAAAGCTGGCTGCCGCTCCCTCTTTGCTGTTCAATGTCACCAAATCCCTTTGAAAGTCGTCAGTCTTTCATTACCATCTCTCTCCCTTCCTCTCAGTCCA
>NW_028151761.1:73314-90350 GCF_964638095.1 Poromitra crassiceps | reverse complement strand
CACTGTTCATGGAGGAGGAAACCGCTCACAGAGGAATGACGAGCTTCGGGAACAATGAGGTTTTGCATAAAGACTTGAGCAGCAAAGACTTGCAGAGAAAGGCTGGTTTGATTGATTGTTTTTATTTTGTGTCATGCACACTACGGTGCCCCGCCCACATGGGCTTACAAGACACACAAAATACAAATACACGATACATAACACAACACAACACAACATAACTCAGCACTATAGTAAATAAGTCACAAATCAACATAGTGTTCAAACAACAAAACATCATTACATCACTTTCTGAACAAAACGTTCTGTTTTAGGCCTGGCAGATCAAATTTGCTATGAAGAAGGTTCCTTTTTTTAAACACAACTCAAGTTTCTCATAATCATCCAACTAAAAAAAAGTCAAGATAAATATAGGACATTTTACTGAAGAGAATCTCCCTTGTATCATCACATGCAGTACAATAGAACAGAAAATGAATCTCGTTTTCAATTTCACATAAATCACTAAGTAAAGAAAGTATATCTTCTTCAGCGGTAGCATTAAACCTGCCAGTCTCCAGTGCTAAGAGTTCCAGAGCATAACTGAGCACACAGAGACCTTTTTCGTCTGTCCAAATCAAGATACTGACACTGTAGACTACCCAGGCACATTGTGTGATATGCAATTATTATTTTATAATTATTTCACATTATCCAATTAATTTAGACTATGATGTTTAATAAGGCTTTGTTAGGTGGATTTTCTTCTCCAGCGCCCTCTAGTGACCAGCCGCCACTGGCAAACACTGCAACAGGAAGTAAGCTAGGGGCCATTTAGAAACTTTATGTTGTCAAGTTAAAACCGTCTATATAAACCAGTATACTGTGAGACAAACCTGGGACCCACTGGGATGCCCTCCGGCCTCCCTGGATGTCCTGGGCCACAGTTTGGAAACCTAAAGCAGGCTTGGTATGCAGGGAGGAGAGGAGAGTTCAGAGGAAAAAGAGAGAGAGAGAGGGAAGGAGAGAGGAGGAAGAGGAGGTGTAGTGTGTGTGTATGAGTCACACATGGCGTCCTCAGTGGGCGGGACCAGCCTGGACAGCTCAGTCTCTGATTGACCAGCCTTCCTCTTCCTGCTCCTCTTGCTGTGATTGGTCACCTTGCGGTTCCTGGTCTGGATTCCATCTTTCTTCATGGATAACGGCCTGTTGATCTGAGAACAGCAGGATAATGGGAACATTCAGTTGAATCAAATTAAATGTAAAATGTGACAAGACGACAGGAAATATGATGCAGTCATCTGTTGGGCCAATCACAAAATTTCCCATAACTTCATTCCAGATGTTTAAAGGCCCCTTCCAGAGTATTTTCTAATTTTTAAGATATTTCATAATGTGTCCTGACAGTGTTAATTAGCTACAATGTTCACCAAATATTCTTTTGACAAATAACTTAATTTTGTGCTAGTTAGTTGCTAAAATGGAACGATGACACATACGACTCGATGGAAGGCTATAGTCATACGTAATGACAATTTCATTATGACCGAGGGCATTCTGGCATGTTAACTAGCTAGCTAGCTGTTAGCTACATTAGCTATCCTTATAGTAGAGTTAGTAGTTAGTAGTAATGCCTTGAGTAGTTTTCTAGTAGAGTTAGTAGTACTTTGTGTAGTTTGTAGTAGATATAGTAGTTAGGAATAGCCAACCAACCTTGAGTAGTTTGTAGTAGAGTTAGTAGTACTTTGTGTAGTTTGTAGTAGAGTTAGTAGTTAGTAGTACCTTGTGTAGTTTGTAGTAGAGTTAGTAGCCTAGTTCGATTTTTGTAGCCTACTTGGCCAATTTTTCCCCTTGCTGCCCTGGTCACTGCTCCACCCTCTGCCGATCTGGGGAGAGTCATAGAGCATAGACTAGCACCATGCTTCCTCCAACACATGCGCAGTTGCCAGCCGCTTCTTTTCACCTGACAGCGGGGAGCTTCACCGGCAGGGCGTAGCACGTGGGAGGATCACGCTATTCCCATCAGTTCCCTTCCGCCCCGAACAGGCGCCCCGACCGACCAGAGGAGGCGCTAGTGCAGCGAGCAGGGCACATACCCCTAATCCAGCTTCCCACCTGCAGACGCAGCCAATCGTGCCTGTATGGAAGCCCGACCAAGCCGGAGGTAACACGGGGGCGTGAACCTGTGACCCTCGTGTTGGTAGGTAGTAATACCTTGTAGTTTGTAGTAGAGTTAGTAGTACCTTCTTGTGTAGTTTGTAGTAGAATTAGTAGTTAGTAATACCTTGTGTAGTTTGTAGTAGAGTCCACAGGCATTGCAAACCGGCTCTCCAGCAGCGTTCCTCCTCCACAGTGTGGTGGTTTCAGTCAGGCAGTTCACACACTGTGTTCCCTCTCTGTGACTCACCAGCTACACACACACACACACACACACACACACACACACACACACACACACACACACACACACACACACACATGCATACAGTATGTATATGACCCAACCAATAATTATATAACCATAACAATACTGTATATATTTCAACCTTAAAGGTATTATGTGTAAGAATCAGAATTTCTGATTCTTACTGACACCAGTGGCTGTTACTGCAGCCTGTTGCTCGCGCTCGCACTGTCAGCACGAGTGAGCAGCGGCCCAAACAGTGAACACGCCACCCAGCGGCCCGAGGAAACGGCCAATCACAGCTCTCGTGCTATTCACGTCTTCAACGGCTCTCATGCTGTTCATGTCTTCAACGGCCAATCACAGCTCTCGTGCTGTTCAGACAGACAGACAGACAGGCAGACAGACAGACAGGCAGACAGACAGACAGACAGACAGACAGGCAGGTCTGTTGTCTCACAGCTCTCCTCTTGGGCCTCAGCAGCGGTCTGTCGTGTCTGTTGTTCTCCTGCTGGAGGCTGCACCGGTGACACAGGTGACGAGCAGCGGTGTCTTTCTGCCACAGGGGGGAGCTGCTCGACCCACAGCTCACACACTCACGCTCTGCTGGGACACACGCGCGCGCGCACGCACACGCACACACACACACACACACACACACACACACACACACACACACACACACACACACACACACACACACACACACACACACACACACACACACACACACACACACACACCTATAGATCTACCGTTGTCTACAATTGTGCAACGTGGACAATGAATCAGATGAGGCTCTTCTCATGAGTTTGAAAAATAAGCTCTATCATTCGTATATAACCCACGTATGAAACAGAGTCAGCCGGCTAGAGTCAGACCTTCAAGCCTCCCAAAGCTCATGGCTCCATAGGGTTCCATTGCCGTTGCCACCCAGTGACCGGTTTGTTTACCAAAATCCTGCTCGGCTGATCCCTTGTATAGCTATGGCCTCTCCCTCCCGAGTTAGAGTCATTATGTTTATTTTATTTGTTTATGGTAAATCACATCCAAAATTCTAATTTAAGCAGACATGCATGTGATACACGATGGTTAAAGGTAAATGACAACACACATGTTTAATGAGAATTGAGTAGGGGGGCTACAATAAAATAAAAAAATTCACAAGAATATGTGGATCAGATACACGCTCTTATACACTGTCCACTCATGAGAGAGACAGGTAGAGGTGAGACAGACAGACAGACAGACAGACAGACATTAATCCCACCTGGTACGCTGGTCTCCCCCCAGGATAGACCCGGTGACGCCCAAACAGTAGAGTAATAGTCGCCATAGTAACCACTCCCCCCTCCTGGTGTGGGGGGGATGGGGAGGCTCTCCTGGAAGTCGAACCCGGAGCCAGGCGGAGCGGGGAAGGGGGAGGAGTCACCGTATAAAGAGGAAGGGGGCGGGGCATAAGAGGAGATCAGTGATTGACAGTCGGAAGCGTCCAACCAGTGGCTGGAGTAGATGACCTGGTGACCTGGAAGTGAGAGGAGAGAATTACTGAAGCACAGACTACCACAAATTACGTTTGAAACAACCTGGTTGGGTTTAGGCAACTAAAACAACTTGTTTTTTTTACAATATATTTATTGATTTTCCCACATTAGTAAAACAAATAGACAAACATCAAGACAATATTGAAAAGCTAATTGGCAAGACATTAGTAAAGCCAATAGAATGTCCACAAGGGGGAGGTGTCTCACAATTTTTGGGGGAAAGAAACCCGGCTACTATTTATTTGAGAGACACAGATAAAAGCGAAATAATTGACATTGTTAAACATTTTAAGAACAAAACTTCAAGGGATTGTGATGATATCGATATATTTTTAATTAAACAAGTAATTGTAGCTATAGCAGATCCCATAGCACATATCTGCAACCTCTCACTGAAGCTGGGCTCCTTTCCCACCAAGATGAAAACAGCCAAAGTCATTCCCATCTTTAAAGCCGGTGAGCAGAATCTTTTCACTAACTACAGGCCAATCTCAGTATGAGATACTAACTGATAGGCAATATGGTTTTAGACCAAATCGATCTACAGCTTTGGCACTAATTGACCTTGTGGAAGAACTAACAAGCAGCATTGACGACAAGAAGTTCGCTGTAGGTGTATTCATTGACCTTAAAAAGGCCTTTGACACAATTAATCATGACATTTTGCTTCAAAAATTGGAAAGGTATGGGATCAGAGTAATAGGGCTCAATTGGATAAAAAGTTATTTAGAACATAGGCAACAGTTTGTGCAGATGGGAGAGAAAAGGTCAACGCTGTCAAACATAACCTGCGGTGTACCACAAGGTTCAATTTTGGGTCCAAAATGATTTATATTATATAAATGACATTATCAATACCTCTAATATATTTAAATTCGTAATATTTGCCGATGACACAAATGTCTTTTGTGAAGGAGAGAACCGTCAACAGCTGTTGAAGATTGTCTCTGATGAGCTAACCAAGTTGAAACTGTGGTTTGATTCAAATAAGTTATCCCTCAACATAAAGAAAACAAAATTTATGTTTTTTGGGAAACGCAAGATTCCAGAACATTTAGCCATTGAAGTACTTACTGTGTGATAACACCAAGTTCGATAGAGTTTATGAAAACTCCTTCTTGGGAGTAATAATTGACCACAGTCTCAACTGGAAACTGCAAGTCAAACACATCTGTTTTAAAGTGGCAAAAAGACCGTTGGTATACTATGCAAAGTCAGACACATACTGAACCAGAAAACAATGTACACACTCTATTGCTCGCTTTTTCTTCCCTATTTGTCCTATTGTGCTGAGGTGTGGGGCAATACCTACAAAACCACCCTAAAGACAATATGCACCATGCAAAAAAAAGGCAATAAGAATAGTTAACAATGTTGGCTATTATGAGCATACAAATGATTTATTTTTAAATTTACAAACATTAAAATTTATGGATTTAGTTGATTTCAAGACCACACTAATCATTTACAAAGCTAAAAACAAATTACTCCCTAACAATATACAAAAATGGTTCAAAGAAAGAGAAAATGGTTATAATTTAAGAAGGAGAGGGAATCTCTTGCAATCCAATGTGCGCACCACACTCAAAAGCATGTGCATATCCGTCAACGGGGTGAGGCTGTGGAACAATTTACCTGAAGTGATCAAAGAAAGTTTACACATCGCTCAATTCAAAAAGCAGTTTAAAATGTTTACCCTAGAGAACTATAAAATATAAGAGGTTGCACTGAATCGTTTTGCTTGTCTGTTTCATATATCCAGACATATATTTAGCTTTTTTTCCCCCAGTATTTTCTTGTACTTTATTTCTAGAATATTTTGTTCTTTATTTCCAGAACTATTTCTTCCGATAAACTAATAGTTTATTATTTGGAGAAATGACTGTACTTTTGATAAACAAACAGTAACCGTCTCAAAAAATTAAGATGTATAAAACCGGTACGAAACCACAAGCATTAGCTTCTTCCTTCTCCTTTTTTCAACATGCAGACACCTGTAATTTATTTTCTTGGTATAACATGTGAAACCATGTGGAAAATGCTTGATTGTTTGATCTCATGTTCAAAAATAAAAATCTCATTCATTCATTCATTGATAGAGAAAAAAATACACAGAAGAAAAGTAAATTAATAAACATTAAAAGAAAATCTTTGTTCTCCTTTCTATTCAAACTCGACTCATCACTTAAGCATCCCTGGTTTCCTCAACCTCTCATAGCATCTTAGACAAATCCGTGTTTTCCATAAAGAAAATGAATGGTTCCCATATGGAATCCCTTCAAAATATAGGTTATTTTCTCCATTGATAGGCAGGAATTTTCCAGAGCCACTGACCTAAGTGCGGTCTACTTACATTTTTCCACAATAAAGGCGTTTAGCATCTAGCAAACATAAATTGATTTCTTTTTTGGGGGGGGGGGGGGGGGATCAATTGGATCAATATACCTAGTATAAACAATTTAGGTTCTAGAGGTAGATTTATATAAGTCAGGAGATGCACGTCATAACAGACGTCACACTTGACTTATGTTGAGAGCTGATTGCTATTGTTGATATGAGGTAACATGACTGGTCCTCATCTTGAAACTTGGTCGAGAGTGAGACCACCATTTCAATCATGAGAGACCAGTGGGTAAAATTTGACAAGCAAGCTTTATTCACAAAATAGCATGGCGACTAGTTTTGGCATAATGACTCCGTGGTAAGATGACCCTCTTCTTGTGCTGAGAGAGGAGGGCATCAGCTCAGACTAGAATAGAGACATTTTTAGAGAATTTCCATGCTTTCAGCGACTTACGAAAACCACTGATCGGCTTGGCCTTAGCGTTAGCAAGCTCGGCTTACTGTCACAATCCCGTGGCATCCCTTTCAGATGTTGTAGGACAGCCATTTCACACTGTGGGCCGGGGCCCACTGGTGGGCTGCAAAGGTATTGCAAGTGGGCCACCAAATCATTTACGATCTTCGTGGGGAAAGAAAAGATTATGTATGAGAATGCATTTCTCCATTGTTGAATGATAGTTATTTAATTTATAATTAATTATTTGTTAATTAGCCTATTGCAGACAGCCCCTGACTTTTAGTTCCTGGTTTCTGTGTACTGCTGATGGACAGCTCCTTTTATCGTTAAAATAAAAAGTGCTCTGAGAACGCATTATTTGGTCTCCACGCTGTTGACGGTTAGATGTGGGCCGCCAACATTTTTGAGATTTTCAAGTGGGCCAGGTTGGGAAGCACTGTTGTAGGAGGTTCTGCTGGACTACCCTGCACATCCAAAAATGACAAGAAAATAACCTGTGAGAGGACCTCTCACGTCAGTATCGTCAGCTGGACGACAACATGTTGGGAACGGGCTGTGTAGACGGGAGGAGACTGACCCTGGCTCGCTGCTTCTGCTCGAGGTGTCATCACGGGAGAGGAGAACCAACCAGCTACTTCCAACCAATCTGACATCATCGCTGTGTGGTTCTGAGGCTGTGACATCATCACTGTGTGGTTCTGAGGTGCTGACATCATCACTAGGAGAGAGAAAAACTAGAGAATAAAACAAAGGAAGAAAGAGCTAAAATACTGTGCTAGAAAACAACACAAATACAAGAGAAATAAAAAAGACAATAAGTGACAGAATAAAATAATAGCATCAATAATATTTTAGAACAGAAAGGCCAAGTACCACCTCTGATCAAAGCAAACCATCCATGTACCAATGAGCTATGAGTGCAGTATGCAAAAAGATGGAGATCTCATTGGGACTCACCTGGTTAAGTTAAGGATAAATAGCCTAAATTTAAAACTATTCAAAATCTATTCAAAATGTTTGATTCTGCTGCTAAACCACAAATTCACAAGTTATAAACACTGTAATGGTTTCAGAGGGTCATCGGAGTCATCTGGCGTCCCACCTGGCAGCATTCCACGTACCGCTGATGGTACCCGTACCACAGTTTGAGAACCACTGATGTAGAGAATAAAACTAAATTAAAATCCTGATACTCACAGAGACCGACCTGCTGAGTCAGGAGAGAGAGGGATGACAGAACAACAGGTAGGATGAGGAGAGAGACAGAAGGAGAGAGACAGAAGGAGAGAGACAGAAGGAGACAGACAGACAGAGAGTTGGGTTAGAACATCAGAGAGAGAAGCTGTCTGGACTCTGGTTGCTCTGTCAGTGAAGCAGACTGTGTGTGGTCTGCAGGCTGAGCTGGTCCAGAGGAGAGGAGGTGGGAGGAGCCAGGTGGAGCACACTCAGACTGAACCCTGGAGTCAGTTCAGCCTCTTTTTTTCCCCACATAGGGCATGCATTGCCAAAAAGCATGCTCTCATCCTGACCAGAGACCTTGGAATTGACAGGGGAGAAGAAAGAAAAAGAAAGAAAGACAATCTTCCATCTTTTTCCCATTGTCTTTAATGATAAATCTGATAACTAAAAAGTGTCATTTTTCAACTCCAACGGAAACAGTGGTGCTTTGAACACCTTGTTGTGTGACACAAGCGTTGAAGCCATCTGTTGGATCCACTGTGCGCCCTGCCTCTTTAAACGGTGGGCTTTATATACACGCCGCTCTGACACACCCACCAAACAAGAGACAACGTAGCTCACAGCCAATACGTCATCCCTGCGGTACGCTGTTGCAAACGGTTGCAAAATGTTTTGAGTAGACATGACGTTCAACCCGGAAAACATAGCACACGGTGCACATTTAGCAGATTGAATACACCTCAACACAACTCAACTCTATTGCCTTTTATTTATTGTCATTGATATTATTATTATTTTACCGATAGACCCTTTTCACAGGGGCCATTTTGTGTCAAAAAGGCAGAATAAACACAGGTGCAAGCAAGACACTAATGAGGGTTTCCAACTTCCAATCATGGAAGTTTGAAACCCTCATTAGTGTTTTGCTTGCACCTGTGTTTACCCTGCCTTTTTTACACAAAATGGCCCCCGTGAGAAGGGTCTATTGTGCAATCGGAGTTAATTTATTTTTCACGTTTTTACTACTACTGAAAACAGTACTGTAAAAATAATAGTTTTTGTATTTTTTTGTATTACATGTATTACTAGTGACCTTTCAGAACTATATTTTAAAACATGTGATGGTTATAAAATAACTATAAAGTAGCATTGTAGAGTACCTCATCTCTGTGAGCGTGTCAGTAGAGTGACTCGCCCCGTCTCTCTCACATTCAAACTGACCAGAGATATGAGCTACTGAAATAAAAGATATGGAAACCAGCTGCTGAGTCAATAAAGGAGTGACTGAGATAAGGAGCTTCGACCAGTGAGCTGAGGTCATGTGACCTGCAGGACAGGCTGCGGTCATGTGAATATAAAATACCCATAATGCACTGCCATTTCTAGTGAACAGCGAATGTAGCCTACATTCTCTCTCCCATATACCACAATGCAATGCTGTCATGTTTACAGAAGGAGAAGAAGACTGCTGTGTGCAGATGACTGTCCCTCAGTGTATCACAGGGAGATTTCAGCTTTTGAGGCCTGGTGTGAGGAAAACAATTTAATCCTAAACACATCTAAAACAAAAGAAATGATCTTTGATCCCAAAGCGGTCAAAGTCCACGACCCAGTGGTCATAGGGGGGAGCTGCATTGAACAAGTTAGCTCCTACAAATACTTGGGTGTAAAAATCGACAACCTGTTCAAATGGAATATACATGTTGATTATTTGTGTGGCAAATTAGCCCAAAGACTCCACTTTCTCCGAAGGCTGAGACTGTTTGGAGTAAGTTCCAAGATCATGCTAACTTTCTACAATGGAGTGTTGGGTAGCCCAATAAGGTATGGCATGGAGGCATGGTTCGGCACCCTCTCTGTCCAGTACAAGTCTAAAATCAACAAAATGATAAAAACTGCTATGAAGATCATAGGGCAGAGGGACTTCCCCCCCCCTCCAGACCATTTTCGATAAGAAAGCAGTGAATCTGGCTCTTAAAATTTTGGACGACCCCACCCACATTCTACATCTTGATTATGAGCTACTACCTTCCGGAAGGCGCTTCAGAGCCTGTAGCTTTAAGAGTAACCGCTACAAGCGCTCCTTCCTCCCAACATCTATAGCCTTATTAAACAAACTGCCTGTCCTCCCACTAGGGGGTAGAGCTCTGTCCTCTGTGAGGTCAGAGCCCGGCTACTTAGGAACCCTCCATTAAGAGCCTGACGACCCAGGAAACCTCTGGACTAACGTTTCCTGGTCGCGAGAGGACAGAGCTCGGTGATTCTGGAACCCTCCTTAAAGAGCCGGATGATCCGAGAAATCTCTGATGGTGCTGGTGTGGCATACATGGTAGCTCACTTTGAGCTCGGCTGTCCCTGCAGCCTGTCTGGTCATGTGATATTTATCTTGCCTTAGTTAGTTTTATATTAATTTTATTTCATTTTATTTCTTTTTATCATTTTATCTTTTTATTTTCTTTTACCCTTTACTGTGGTTTTAATGTTTTTAGTTTAAGTAACCATGGTTTTATGATGGGTTTGGTTTGAAATGCGGTTTTGGAATTGTGCAATACTTGAAGTGCAATATTGAATACCGAAGTGCAATACGTGGTTAGGTAGTGTTGTTAACTACTATGTTGTCCTCTTGTTTACGCGCTGTTTGTTCAGATGTACTGTACTGTCTGTTACGTTTGTCATTGCTCTATTGCTGCTGTACAAATGCCTAAGACAAATTTCCCTATGGGACAATAAAGTTAAACTCAAACTCAAACTCAAAAACTCAAACTCAAGAGTGAGGTAGGTGAGTGAGAGAGGTGTCTGAAACTTGTTTGATCATTCCCCAAATAGTTTACTATATGATAAACACTACATGGGGAATAGTATCTAGTACAGTGGTTCCCAACCTTAGGGTCGCGACCCTAAATGTGGTAGCCTGGAATTCAAATAGGGTCGCCTGAAATTTATTTGTATTTTTTTACACCAGACCCAATTTAATACTACCGAAGATGATTAGGGTCACTTGCGATTTTTTTTGTACATTTTTACTTATTTTTTAGTTCTGAGTTTAAAGTGATAATCTCTAAGATTTCAGTTTTGTTCTATTGGGTGACACCTATGGCAATGAGTGGTAATTGCAGGTGACATCCAAACAGTGTTGCATTATGTGATATTACTAATGTCACTATATACTGCAAAGGCTTCCATCAATGGACCATATCCTCAATCAACATTGTGAGTGACTCTAATTTCTTTAGATGAAAATCTTTGAGATTATAACTTTAAATCAGGATTCTGAAAATAAAGCCAGAGTTTTTAGATTAAAGTCAGAATTCTCAGATTAAAGTCAGAATTCTGCAGGGGAAAAAGAAGCACAGTATGTGACATCACTGACGATGTCACTGATGACATTATCGATGGTGTACCGGAATTTGAATGTCGCGGGTCCCTAGATTTTGGCGACTTCAAAATAGGGTCACGAGCAAAAAAAGGTTGGGAACCCCTGATCTAGTATAATAGTATCTCCCTGCACCGGAGAGTCTAGCTGGTAATACCTCCACTCTGGTATAGCGGGGGGGAAAGGCTCTCTTTACCTTTACAACGATCCACCAAAAGTAACAAGCAGGCCTGCTTTATTGCACAATCCAAATCTTTGTCAAAAGTTGCCATTTTCTGCGTGTAGCAATGAGCTAGCGTTGTTGTTGTTTCACAGCGATTTGACACGCACAGCGGCGGAGGCATTTGAGATCGACAGATTCGACATGCAGTCAGAGCGGGTCTGAGCCAATGGCAGAGCTTGCAGGGAACGGAAAGGGATTTTCTTCCGCTGCCGACTGAAATGGTTTGTATCAATGAGAGCTTATAGCAGCAGCCTGCTTCCATGAAGTCAGACTAGGGGAACAGTAGACTCAGTTCTCAGTCTCTATCCGCTTCGCTCTGTTGGCGCCACTCAGCAAACGTCTGGGAGCCGAGACTGAGGGAATAGTGACTGAGTGAACCATTCCAAACACGGCTACAGACACACTTACACACTTCACCCCCTGTTCCAGTGTATACAAAAAGACTTTGCCAGTGAGAAGGATTTATTTCCAAAAGCCACACAGTTTAGTAGTTGTAAGTCTGCAGAGGCTTTGAAACAAATTTCTAACAATCGCATCTGCAATTGTAGCAGACCTGCAGGACACTGCAGGAGTGAGGTTTGAACTGAGGTCTTCATTTGACATCGACAGGTTAGTTTAAACATTTGGAGACGACATGTTTTCATCTAAGCTGGGTTGGAAAAACACCAAACGCTACCGGTCAGGGAACACAGGAAGTGATGTCACAGAGTCAGAATCAGTTTGACTGAAAAAGTGGGTTTGCAACCAACCATGCTGGTCAGGAACAGGGGGTGTGTCCTCAGAGGCAGGGGGCGTGTCCTCGGAGGCAGGGGGCATGTCCTCTGGTCAGTGGCAGGGTGTGTGTCCTCAGAAGGGGGCATGTCCTCTGAGGCAGGGGCATGTCCTCAGAGGCAGGGGTGTGTCCTCTGAAGCAGGGACGTGTCCTATGGTCAGAGGCAGGGGGCGTGTCCTCGGAGGCAGGGTGTGTGTCCTCAGAAGGGGGCATGTCCTCTGAGGCACGGGGCGTGTCCTCAGAGGCAGGGGTGTGTCCTCTGAAGCAGGGACGTGTCCTCTGAGGCAGGGGCATGTCCTCAGAGGCAGGGGTGTGTCCTCTGAAGCAGGGGCGTGTCCTGTGGTCAGAGGCAGGGGGCGTGTCCTCGGAGGCAGGGGGCATGTCCTGTGGTCAGAGGCACGGGGCGTGTCCTCAGAGGCAGTGGGCGTATCCCTGCAGCAGGGCGGGGTCGACTAGGCTGTGCTGCAGGGGCAGGTCCAGGGAGAAGTGATTGGGGGGAGGCAGGGGGCGCTGGCGGGGGGGGCGGCCCCCCCTCTGAGGGATGGGCAGCTCAGAGTGATGAGCGGGCAGAGGACAGCAGAAGAAGTACGGGTGCAGCAGAGCCTGTGGGACCAGGTGATGACCTCATTACAATATACACTTACATACATACATACATACATACTGTACAGAGATGACATCATCACAATGTACACTTACATACATGCCTAGATCATTTCACTCAGACTTAAAAAATAAATAAATAAAAAGATGTTTTTGTCTGAGTGAAATGTTCTATAGTCTCTCCTGATTCTAAATATAGCTGGTTCGACCAAGCAAGTAAATCTATTTTTATAAGCATTTTACAAAATGTCTATGTGAAAATGAATTGGTTATGAAATCTCTTAGGTTGTATGCTGAACTTATGGGCATGACTAAGCCCTCGTTCACACAGGACACCGAACGTAAGCAGAACTGAAGCTTGAAGTCAGCACAAGCTGAACGTACGCCTTACTGTTCACACAAGACACCTTCTCTTTTCCTCTCAGCGCCTACTGTCGCGCCTTGAACCCACCCACAACTCCCATTGACTTCATGCCTCAAGGTACAGCGTAGGTACAGCTCCGGTTGAGCGTTGCTTCGGCGTGCTGTGTGAACGTGGGCTTAGGCCCTCTCAGTGATTCCCAAACTGTGGGCTGTGGCCCACTAGCGGGCTGTGGAGGTACTGCAGGTGGCCCGCGAGTGGTCTGCCAACACTGATTTTCACGGGCAATCAAATGGCTGTAGCAGGGTAATTTTTAAAGCTACAGTAGAGATCCTGTTATCAGAAGAAAGTATCCAGCTTATTTTTGAATGCCCCACTGTACAAATAATTGTGGGTACAAGTTCCGGTTTAACGTGACTTATTGTTGCAGCTTGCCATTTCCTTTGTTATACTCTTTGGCTGCAGACCCGAATTATAAACCGGAAACTGGAGTACATTATCAAAGTTATAAATATAGTCACGTTATAAACAACTAACCAACGCTGGGGGTCCGTATGGAAACAGTGCTACTCGAAATGGTTAAAAGTTAATGAATTTGGTCATTTAGTGGCGTTTTACTGCCATGTAACATAGCTAGCTAGCCGCTAACATTAGCCACAGTAGGCTGCGCACTGTGCTCTTAAAGGGATATTTATCGACAAGATTTTTGCCAAGCTGGATGTGATTTGCTCTGTTCTTCGCCCAGACGGCCGTCAAGCTGTCAGCAACAAGGCTGGGAGGATCACACCGGAAGAAAAACGCATAGGCATCATGGCCGCTAGAAATAAGGTGGATAGGAATGAACACACAAAGCTAGAAATGAGCCCGTGGAGCACACACTATTTCTAGTCAATTTAATATCTTAAAGAAACCAAAATATTTCTGGGGTTATCTCTAGGATAAAAACTTGGTAAGAGCTTGAGTTTGCTTTCTATAATCAATTTCAATTAATTCAATCATTCCATACAATTAATTAAAGTATAAGTGAAAGTCACCCAGAAGCCAACTCAAGTCAAGTCTCAAGTCTTCTGTCCATGCATCAAGTCAAGTCTCAAGCAGTTAAAATCGTGATTTGATCTCCCCTCTGACTACAACTGATTTGCGCATGCTTCATTCTAAGCTTAAACAAGCAAATAGTAAACATGTTGTCCCCCACCAGTTATGCAGTTCCACCCTGGTTAGTCCTATTCATTGTAAATGCCGCCCCCTAGCGGCACAAAGTCCACATTACAGTATGACTAACAAACGGGCATTACATTACATTATAAAAGGACTCAGCTTGGCCACAGCAGTTGAAGATACAGTGCCTTAAAAGTGCCAATTTAAGCTGCCATTGGTGAGTAGCAATCGTCATTTAATAATTAGACTTAAAACTTACTCATTCTCACAAGCATATGATATTATTTGATAGTGCACTTTATTTTATTTTACTAGTATTTCTCTCATTGTGATTGATTTATTACCTGTGTTTTAACACCCTTTCCTTTAACTTTAACTTATTGTTCTTACTGTAGCTCTCATACGGTCTGCTTTTACTTGACTTCTTTCAACTTGATCATGCACTGTATCATGTATTGTACTGGTTTATGATGTCTTCTTTAACTGTAAAGTGTTTCGGGACCATGTCTCATGGTGATTTTACACTATAAATAAAACTGAATTGAATTGAATTGAATTGATAACCCTAATTTGTATAATAAGTCATTCTCTTTGTACATTGCTGGACTGTCATCACCAATAATAGGATTGAGCTATTGTACAATACACTTAGTAAAACAAGTAGATTGTCAACTTTTTTGGTCATCTTGATTAGTAGAAAATCTTTATAACATTTATAACTTTAACCGGATCTGTGTGCGTTATATAGCTGAGACATCACATGCATTAGGATGGCTTCATCTTCCATGTCACACAAAGATAATAGGATTCTGTCAGGACCATCTGAGCAGTGAATTATTTTGAAAAGTATAAATCTGTATATAAGCTGCTGTACTTCCTGTTTCCTCATTACAGGTGAAAAAGAGAAAAGAAAATGGGTGAGCTAGTAACGTATGCTGTGCTGCTACTTTTGGCTTTCTCAATAACAGGTAAGTTATATATAATTATAATTATTATTATTCCTCAGTCCTTATTGGAAGCTATGGATTCATAGATTAGGTATAGATTGCTGAAATTAAATAGATGAAGGATGTTAGAGAACATGGCAGAATAAAAAAATCTGAATTCATTATAGGTTATTTACTTTTGCATTTACAATTTCAATTTCCTATTTGGCAGAGCCTTTGATCCAAAGCCACATACATAGAGATGTTAATGTTGTGCCAGTGATCGGTGTTGGGCAATAACGCACGACTCACTAACACGTTACTGTAACTTTATTACTTTCCCCAGTAACTAGTGTAAGGGATTACAGCTTCCCAAACAGTCATTATTATATTACAGTTACTAATCCAAGTAACTTCATTTGGTTTTTTGAGCTAGGTAGACAAATACATAAAAAGTATGCAGTTTGGCTTGGATTGTTGACTGTTAAGTTAATTAATGTTCCAATGAAGTGGATTCAGTTCTAAAAGGAGCTGGCTAAAGAGATTCTACGTCACTTTAGTAACGAGTAGATAATTGTATTACTTTTTAAAGGAGTAAAAAGTAACATTTTTACTCCACTTACAACATGATAGGGAACATTTAAATCACATTAGCCTTTATTTGGACAATCACTAGTTACTTTACTTACTTTTACTTTACTTTATTTCATTTGGCAGACGCTTTTATCCAAAGCGACTTACATCACATTTCAATACAATTCATTCAGAGAAATACAAACAATGAAAACATAACTAAAACCATATATAATCAATAAGGGTTAACCGATTCCGGAGGGACCCAGGTGTAGCCCGAAAAGGTACGTTTTTAGTCTCCGGCGAAAAATCGGCAGTTAATATCATTTAAGTTACACATACTTATGGTACATACAGTACATAGACAAGACGTCATATTCAGATAACCTGTAGCGCACATTTGCAGCTCCTCTCTATCTCAGACTGTACCCTGTCACTGTGTCACCATGTCCTGTACAGAGCCAGAATAGCAGATAGCTTGTCTGCAGATTAGCCTTCAAATGTGCGTCAAGACAGATGTAATCTGATGTGTGTCTTATAAGTATCCTTGACTTTCTGTTCATTGCATTGTAAGCCTGTGTATCACCAAGATAAAGCAGCATCATGGCATGCTTGACGACCCCTTATGGTATGTTCTTGAAATGATTAAGAACGAGAACAAAGTCATGAACTCACATTGAACTGAGATAATGCAGAAACCAGATCATATTCAGAGTGACCGTAGGGAGTTGGCGGAGGAATTACGATCTAAGGAGGGAACAAGATATAAGACCTACCAAGCCATCAACCCAGATATATCTGTTCACCCACTTTTACCAGCAAGACACCGTACATCGAAGACGACCTGCGAATAAGCTTCACAAGGTTCAGACTGTCCTCTCACAGACTGAGAGTAGAGATGGGAAGGTGGAAGTCGTACACCACCAGAACAGCGAGTGTGTTGCTGTAAGACTGGCATCCAAAATGAAGAACACATATTGGTGTGCCCAGGCTGTCACGCAGGACTCCTAGTGTCCTAGAGAATCCTAGTGATGATACATGCCTGCCTTGAGCTTTTAGAGCACCAGCAAGCTTCTACGGAGTGATGGTATTACTTTGTGCTGTCAATTGTACTGAATTACTTTTTATTACTTTTACTTAT
>NW_028151761.1:45814-68314 GCF_964638095.1 Poromitra crassiceps | reverse complement strand
CTTCTCACCCTCCATTGCAGGCCAATCACACGGCTGTTGTCTGCTTATATATGCCTCTTTTTATCTCATTCAGCCCTTCAGCCTGCTCTACTCCTGCTGTCAGTCTCGCTCTCTCCACCCAGTCTTCGCAGACCCATCAGAGTCATCCGATTCTTCAGTCTGTAGACTCATCAGTCTCAAGAGAGGCTTCACCACCACCACCAGTATCTAGACTCTACAGGGGGATAGATCTAATGCAGCTCTATCTCATTATCTCCCTGTGGTGTCTCTGCGCCAACGACTATTAACAATACCTAATTCTCATCATCATTTCTGTAATGCATCATCATTAAGCAATTGTAATAAATATTATTGTATTCATTCACTGGTCTTTAGTCTCTCCTGATTGAATTATAGGATTTCCTTCCAAGCAGTGTGCCATTTGGATTTCAAAGTAATTGCTACTTTTAATTTTAATCAATTTAAGAATGCCATGATAGCAGGCGGTGGCCATTGTTGTTTACTCCTCGGCGCAGTCTTGACAACGGCTTAGTCCCACCCGTTGGGCTTTTTATTGAGGGTGATTGGCCAATTGTTAGTCCCCCTCGGCGCTCATTGGTGAATCACTCATGAAACCCAAGAAAAGGCATTTGCATATGACGATGCCAGACCAGGAGCAGCCAAACTCAACTCCAGGCAACACCGACACACACACGCACACGCATGCACGCGCACGCGCACACGCACGCACACACACACACACACACACACACACACACACACACACACACACACACCTGGTGGCCACCTGGTGGCTGTATAGGCGTTCTGGCTGGGGGCTGAACAGTCGAGCCAGACCAAAGTCAGCGATCTTCAGATGACCAGAGGAGCTGATGAGCAGGTTAGCTGGCTTCAGGTCCTACACACACACACACACACACACACACACACATACACAACCACCTCCTCGCACGCGCACGCGCACGCGCACGCGCACGCGCACACACACACACACACACACACACACACACACACACACACACACACACACACACACACACACAGCATTATTTGATATATTAGTGCTTTTATTCTGAAGAGTCAGTAGAAGGATACAAGTCATTATATTACTAGTTCCAGTCGAGCGATTTGATTGGACAAGACCCTCTGGACGGCGCTACAGATCCATTTCCACCAAAACAACCCGATTCAAAAACAGTTTTTTCCCCACTGCCATCAGGTTTCTGAACTCCACTCACCTCTGAAATCTCAATGTATACCTCTCCAGCAATGTATATGTTGAATGTTCTGTATTTATGGTGCCATATGTCTGTGTACTGTAATGTCTTATGCTGACACAATATTCATGTGCTACAACGATTGCTGTACCAAAAGCAAATTCTGCCGACTTTGTTGTGCAGTCCTTAATAAATGAATCTGAAGAGGCGTGCCGATATACATTATAACATCACTGGACACTTCACTGTGTGCATATCACTCCACTTCACAACTGTTGTAATGTAAGGTTGAATAGGCTGCATTCACAGCTGTTGTAATGTTGATCAGGCTGCGTTCACAGCTGTTGTAATGTAACGATCAGGCTGCGTTCACAGCTGTTGTAATGTAACGATCAGGCTGCGTTCACAGCTGTTGTAATGTAACGTTGATCAGGCTGCGTTCACATCTGTTGTAATTTAACGTTGATCAGGCAGCGTTCACAGCTGTTGTAATGTAACGATCAGGCTGTAGTGTGTTCACAGCAGTTCACACAATGAAGTTTGTCGTAAAACTGAATCATAACTTTTAGTTTCGTATGAAACGGCTCAATCAACTACATCTCTCGTCTCACACAATATATGTCATACCAACACCAACATGGCCTGGTGGGACAGACATCACTGGTTGTGTGCTGCAGCACGTAGGGCCTGACCGGAAGGGGCGGGGCTTTGGCTCTCTATTGTTTTGGAAATATCTAATGACCTTTATTAATTGTTGAATTTAATATAGTGGAATATTATGAACCAAGTAACTAATACTGTGAGATAATTGATTAACAAACCAAATACTAAATGATTTCACAGTAGGAGCCAAGAGCTCTGGTATTGAATCGGTATCGGCAGATATCCAAATTCAGGTATCAGAATCGGATCGGAACTCATGGCTATGACTGAATCACAACTGTGCTGTTATCATCACACTAGCACCGCCTCTGGTGTGATGTTGCTTAACTAGCAGTTGATCTGTGTTGTGTGTGTGTGTGTGTGTGTGTGTGTGTGTGTGTGTGTGTGTGTGTGTGTGTGTGTGTGTGTGTGTGTGTGTGTGTGTGTGTGTGTGTGTCTGTGTGTGTGTGTGTTTGCTACAGAGATGCTCACAAGTCCTTTTTTGGAAGTCCATGTCAAGTCTCAAGTCTTTGAGCTCAAGTCAAAGTCAAGTCCCAAGTCTTTGAGGGGCAAGTCCAAGTCAAGTCTAAATTCTTTGGTCACAAGTCCAAGTCAAGTCTCACGTGTTCTATCATCTACTACTGCATGCCATCCTGTCTGCTTAGAACACCGCATAGGTAAAACTAAGGAATTCAAACATGTACGGCAGTGATTCCCAAAGTGTGGGCCACTCCGCGGCCCACTAGTGGGCCGTGGAGGTACAACAGGTAGGCCGCAAGTGGTCTGCCAACACATTTTTGCGGGCAATTAAATGGCTGCAGGGTCATTTTTAAAGCTACATGGAGATCCTGTTATCAGAAGACACTAGAAGACATAAGGCATTATTAAGCATAACATGCTAGCTTGTCAGGAAGGAAGGGGGCTAAATAACGCTCCAAACGTAGGTTACATTTGGGCGAGGGAAAACTATTTCAAAGGGGTCCCTTGACCTCTCAGCTCAATTTATCTGAATGAAAACTGGTTCACTGGGTACCCACCAGTCTCCCCTTTACAGATCAGGTAGCATTTTTCACAGCCTAAATAGCATTAATAGCTTGTGGGTTGATTTCTTGTTGTTGCTCATCACATTTTGTCTCAACAAATGTGTTATGTATTTAAATACTATTGATGAGTAAGAGCGGAGAAAATGTTGGCAATCTGGTTTTGGGGATTTTACCTCAATTTCTGTATGTGGATGGATTATTAATTTCCCTTATGCCCAAGTTCTCATGCTCCATTAATGAAATAAAAGATATATAGGAAAATACATCATCTTCCTCTTGTGTGTTGATCAGAGTTGTGATTAAAGGGTTTCACATTTCAAAGGGGGCCGCGGTATTCTTAAGTTTGGGAACCCCTGACGTACGGTATTATCCTCACTCCTTTATCTATTAGCATACAGTGCCAGCAATGAGTGCGTTTACATGCACACCAATAAACTGATAACTGTGAGTAATCAGTTTATGGCAATAATCTGATTTCTGCGTTTACCTGCACTTTAATAATCCGACAATAGGAAAAACCCGGGTTTACATGATTCAGTCAATTAGTCGGATTTCTCTCCAGAAGGCGGCAGTAATTCAACTTTTTACATGCAACTTGTACATGCGCAGATGTATAAACCCACAAGAAACCTGATACGCTGTATACATGCACTCAAAAGACAGGTTATTGGCCAAAAACCTAGGTATGTTTATTGGTTTATTCATAACCCAATAACGGCCATAAACGGATAAAGCTTATCGGTTTATGCTGTTTACATGACCATTTGAATAATCAGGTAACTCCAGAAATCTGCTAATAAACTGTTTATTGTCTGCATGTAAACGCACTCATTGATTGGATGACATTAGTAGACATTCCCTTAATGTTAATGCAAAAAATAAAAATTAAAGTAAAAATTAAGATTGTTCAAAAGTCCAAAACCTCAAGTCCAAGTCAAGTCTCAAGTCTTTGAGGATGAGTCTCAAGTCCAAGTCCCCATCTCTGGTGTGAACGCAGCCCACCCGGTGCATGATGTTGTTGTGGTGTAGGAAGGCCACACCCTTCAGCAGCATCATCATGTAACCTTTGACCTGGGCCGGGGTCAGAGGGCGCGGGCTCGTCCTGATGACCTCACTGAGGTCAGACAGCATGAAGTCAAACACCAAGACAAAGCCTGTGCCATGAGGAAACACTGCCTTCAACTTTACCACCTGAGAGAGAGGGCAAGAGAGAGACAGAGAGAGAGGGAGGAGAGAGATGGGGGGGGAGAGAGAGGGAGATTATGTAATCACTCAATCCAAGACTGTTGGTAATCACTTCTGCAACTTTACTGTGCATGTGAAGGGACTATTTAAGATTTACTGTTCTTGTGATGGGACTATTTAAGCTCTACTGTGCATGTGATGGGACTATTTAAGCTTCACTGTGCATGTGATGGGACTATTTAAGCTCTACTGTGCATGTGATGGGACTATTTAAGCTTTAATGTGCATATGATGGGACTATTTAAGCTTTACTGTGCATGTGATGGGACTATTTAAGCTCTACTGCACATGTGATGGGACTATTTAAGCTTCACTGTGCATATGATGGTCTATTTAAGCTTTACTGTGCATGTGATGGGGCTATTTAAGCTTTACTGTGCATGTGATGGGACTATTTAAGCTTTACTGTGCATGTGATGGGGCTATTTAAGCTTTACTGTGCATGTGATGGGACTATTTAAGCTTCACTGTGCATGTGATGGGACTATTTAAGCTTTACTGTGCATGTGATGGGACTATTTAAGCTTTACTGTGCATGTGATGGGACTATTTAAGCTTTACTGTGCATGTGATTTAAGCTTTACTGTGCATGTGATGGGACTATTTAAAGGAGGACTTACCCCCTAGATATGTATTAGAACAGTGATTTGAAAATACCTATGGAAAAAACCAAGAAATGACATATGCTCTTGTCTATACTGGACTCTTTGGCTGTGTTGAAGTCCAGATTTTTTTTCGGAAATCGACGCCATTACAGTTTGCCTATTGCCTCAAAAATAATTTATTTGAGAGGGGCCATATCTGTATAAATATCAACAATTAGCCAACGCTGGTGGCCTGTATGGAAAGAGCTTTGCTCAAAATGGTTGAAAGTTATATCAATTTGGTAATTCAGTGGCGAACTAGAAATTTAATTATTTTTCTGCATGTAACTCTATGGCAGTGTGTTGAACTACGTTACGAGAGCAAAGTGGCATGGGCTCGTTACAGCAGCACACCGCACAATACGACAAACCCCCCGTTCTGGGGTAACACAATGCGAGATTTCTCTACGTCATTCCCTCGTCCAAGTTGCCATATAGTCCCTTTTTCATTTTAGTTTGGGGGCTTTTCGTGATTGTTGTTAAAAGTTGTGCAAAAGTTTTTTCCTCTCAGCGCAGTGCAGGCTGCCTGCGCCTCCTCCCTCCTGCCAGACCCCGGCTGGCGAAACAGCCTGTTGCATGCATGGGGCGCTTGTAACCTCACGGAGCAACAAACAAACAGACAGAAATAGCTGGTGTGCGATTTAGAGAATACAGTCTGAGATTGGGTACAGGATTGAGGGAATCCCGCATCTGTTTGCGAAGGTGCGACTGGACAGGACGCTTTTCACAGACGGGCACAGTAGTCGGAGCGAGGCGAGTGTCTCTCAGGGCTACTCAGGGCAGAGCTGCAGATCTCTCCTTCTCCTCCGCGCATTCAGTCTGTCCAAAATCATTACCGATATAATCTCAGTAGGAGGGATGCAGGGAAATGATAGTAGCCGATGTGTTTAGAGAAGCTTTGTCACGTTGTCACGTCGTAGTATAGCGTTATATTTTACATGTGCGCTAAACTGCGACCATATTTGTTTGCGGAAATATCAGACTGCTCTCTCTACTCTCAGAGCACAGAGAGCTCTGCTCTGCTGCGCGCGCCCGCGGAGCTTGGAGCTAGTGCATGAGGTTTACAGTAGGACTCTCTCCCGCCTGGCTGGGCTGGAGACAGCTGCTTCCAACTCGGACTGATAATATATACATCATCATTCGAGCTTATTCAGGTAAGATATTAATAAAGTAGTGACACATTCAGCGGGAAACTAACTATAATTAAGACATGTGCCAACTTTGACAACGTTTGGTTCAGTATTTTAAGAGCAAACTTCAATAAGAATAGGCTTGGAGTTCTGAGGAGCCGAAAGGGTACAGAGGGGGTAGGGGAGTAATTATCTTGAAATCCCATAGTCTTTGGGGACAACCTGACGTCAGGTTGTACCAAATCTCCCATTCATTTGAGAAAAAAAAAAAAAGCAGTGTTGGACCCTAAGAGGGCGCTTATGCCAGATATGCTGCTGAAAAATGATACAAATGGTAAAATGGCAACAGTTTGGTGTCAAATATGGAAATTCTGACCAGAATTCTTCACACATCACCCCCAAAGTCATATATATTGGTTAAAAGCTGAAAAAAAGTGTTTTGGAGGTAAGTCCTCCTTTAAGCTTTACTGTGCATGTGATGGGACTATTTAAGCTTTACTGTGCATGTGATGGGACTATTTAAGCTTTACTGTGCATGTGATGGGACTATTTAAGCTTTACTGTGCATGTGATGGGACTATTTAAGCTTTACTGTGCATGTGATGGGACTATTTAAGCTTTACTGTGCATGTGATGGGGCTTTTTAAGCTTGACTGTGCATGTGATGGGACTATTTAAGCTTTACTGTGCATGTGATGGGACTATTTAAGCTTTACTGTGCATGTGATGGGACTATTTAAGCTTTACTGTGCATGTGATGGGACTATTTAAGCTTTACTGTGCATGTGATGGGGCTTTTTAAGCTTTACTGTGCATGTGATGGGACTATTTAAGCTTTACTGTGCATGTGATGGGACTATTTAAGCTTTACTGTGCATGTGATGGGACTATTTAAGCTTTACTGTGCATGTGATGGGACTATTTAAGCTTTACTGTGCATGTGATGGGACTATTTAAGCTTTACTGTGCATGTGATGGGACTATTTAAGCTTTACTGTGCATGTGATGGGACTATTTAAGCTTTACTGTGCATGTGATGGGACTATTTAAGCTTTACTGTGCATGTGATGGGGCTTTTTAAGCTTTACTGTGCATGTGATGGGACTATTTAAGCTTTACTGTGCATGTGATGGGACTATTTAAGCTTGACTGTGCATGTGATGGGGCTTTTTAGGCGTATGCATGAATGAAGTGTGCATTTGTATATAAACGTTTTTCATGGAATAGTGTTGCTAGGGAACAGTTTGAAACCTATCTTATTTCCTGTCAGTTATTGTACTAGACAACACTGTAACAGGAAGTCAGCTGGGCAACATTTCGAATGTTTCAGAGGCTTTTCAGAGTGTTTCGGGGATGCGGCTCTAGCCGTGGTTTACGCTCAATATATCACGGCTATGAACCAATCATATTGCTTGATTTGAGAGAGCCATTTTATAAGATGGAATATAAAACGGGGCAACGGATGACGCTTCTCAAGCACTCAAAGCTCGAGAATGTGGACGAAACTGCGGTGAAACGACCTCTTTACTGTCTGTGGAAAGTAGGAGACGAGCCTGTCCACTGCATGCTTCTGCTCTTGTGGGTGTGGCTATGTGTGTGTGTGGGGGTATGTGTGTGCTTGTGTGTGTCTTCACTGGCAGGACGTAGCACGTGGGAGGATCACGCTATTTCCACCAGTTCCCTTCCAGCCCGAACAGGTGCCCCGACCGACCAGAGGAGGCGCTAGTGCAGCGACCAGGACACATACCCTCAATCCGGCTTCCTATCTGCAGACACAGCCAATCGTGCCTGTATGGACGCGCGACCAAGCCGGAGGTAACACGTGACTCAAGGTTAAGTGAGAGGAGGGGCTGGGGCAGTGCGGTGTGTCTGTGTGTGTGTGGCTGTTGTTGGATGCGGAGAATGACTTGATGAACGATTTGACCAAAGTTTAAACAAAACAAAAGTAGTTGAATTGCTTATTAATCAGGAATAAAACATTTATAAATGTGTTGAAGCTAGCGGCTTCTGATTACTGGGAGTCAAAAATAACCCATGAATGAGAAGCCTGAGCGCGGAGCTGCAGCAGACCCCTCTGCACTCACTCCTCTGTCGTTACAGTTTGTTTGTTTGTTTGTTTGTTTGTTTGGGGCTCGGACTCACATGCTGGTTGTCCTCGATCTCCTGCAGGGCCTTGATCTCCCGCAGAGCCTGGTTGGGGATCCCGTCCTCCAACCGCCGCAATGCCACTTTCTTCAGAGCTACGGTCTCTCCTGTCTGACAGAGAGAGAGGGAGAGAGAGAGAGAGAGAGAGAGAGAGACAGAGAGAGACAGAGAGAGAGAGAGAGAAAGAGAGAGAGAGAGAGAGAGACAGAGACAGACAGACAGAAAAACAGACAGAGAGAGAGAGAGAGAGACAGAGAGAGAGAGACAGAGACAGAGACAGACAGACAGAAAAACAGACAGAGAGAGGAGAGTGAGAGAGAGAGACCATTATTAGCTGTGACGAGCAAATCACTCTGTTGGTTCTAGTTGGTCCACAAAAATCGGAAATTTGCATCTGGTCGCAGCTATTGCGAATTTGCGCTTGTTTTATTACAGACAAGATGAATGTGGCTTTTCCAATTCAAATTCTTACCAATCATAATTCCAAGGAATCTAGATGAGACCTGAAGGAGTTCATTCTCAGACTCATTGACTACGATTTTGGCACTACTGTATTACTACAATATTTCTTTCTAGGGAATATCATGAACTTTTTTTATTTTTATAATTAAGGACAGTTTAAGCTGAAACCATTTCTGCAATTTTTTCCATGGCCTTGTTTGCTTCTGATATAAGATAATTGAAGCTACTGTGCACTGTTATTTTATTTATTTAGTTACAGTATATAAGTGTCAGTTACCTCAATGGGTTTAGTTACTTCGACATGTTCAGTTACCTCAATGGGTTTAGTTACCTCGATGTGTTAGTTACCTTGATGACGTGTTAGTTACCTCGATGTGTTAGTTACTTCGATGTGTTAGTTACCTCGATGTGTTAGTTACCTCGATGTGTTAGTTACTTCGATGTGTTAGTTACCTCGATGTGTTAGTTACTTCGATGTGTTAGTTACCTCGATGTGTTAGTTACTTCGATGTGTTAGTTACTTTGATGTGTTAGTTACCTCGATGTGTTTAGCTTTGAATACGATGCCATGAGCTCCTTCCCCGATCCGCCCCAGGATACTGTACTGCTCCATGCCTGTTAATTAACCACAATAATACACACATCAACTGTTATATTCTACTGCTCCTTAGAACTGCAACAATTAATAGATTAGTTGTCAACTATTAATTAATCGCCAATTTGTTGGTTTCTACTCCTATAGGGCTTTTCACACTACACTTAGCCGGGGTTAAGTGAGTCTCTTAGCCTGGGGCTAAGGGAGCTGTTAGCCCCAGGCTAAGAAAGCTTTCACACTGACAATCCTGGAAAATTCCAAAGGGGGCTAACCCCGACTTCAGCCCGTGCTAGCTGGTTCTGCTCTGGAGCAGGGTTAGCCCCGATTTTTCAGGGTTAACCAACACAATTTTTCAGGGTTAGCCCCGACTTTTCAGGGTTAGCCCCAACTTTTCAGGGTTAACCACGACTTTTCGTCTAAACGCAGGGCTAAAAGTTGCCAGTGTGAAACGGGGCCAGAGACGGGGTCATTAGCTGTATCTGGCAGCACTTGTTCCAACGGCCCTGGGCTCTACTAGCCATTTTCTGACATTTTATAGACCAAACAACTAATCGATTAATCAAGAAAATAATTGATGAGATTAATCAACAAAGAAAATATAATTGCAGCAGCCATACTATGCCTGTAAATCACAGACTACTGGTAACTAACAGAACTACAGAATTGTGCCCGGTCACAAATATATCAGTCATCAGAAATGATGGAGCAATGTGTTTTCACAGCATCCCAAGTTTCAGACGTAGTTATTTCAACGTCTATGATTTCAACATACAAATGTGAGACTAACTTTAAAATTCTCTAAATTGATACAGTAAAGATGGTTGATTTTTAGTTGGTGTGTAGTCAGAGTTGTCCTGATCTCAAATAGTTATTGTCATTGTCAGTCATTGTCCAAATTAGTGACCAATCACACCCAGTGGCCTTGACCTCCCACATCATGAAGACCATGGACAAACTTGTCCTGGAGCAGCTCCGGCCCATGGTTAAGCCATTCTTAGACGCCCTCCAGTTCGCCTACAAGCCCCGACTTGGAGTTGAGGACGCCGTCATCTACCTGATCAACCGTGCCTACAAGGCCCACCTGGACAAACCGGCGAGACACTGTAAGGGTCATGTTCTTTGACTTCTCCAGTGCTTTCAACACCATTAGGCCGGCTGTACTGGGTGAGAAGCTGACAGCGATGCGGGTGGATGCCCCCCTAGTGTCCTGGATTGTTGACTACCTGTCTGGCAAACTACAGTATGTGCTCTTGCAAAACTGTGTGTCGGACAGACAGGGTGGTCAGACTCACTCCTCTCATCCACAAATCAAAACCGACTTTGATAATGTAGAGCTGATTGTGCAATCAAAACAACCTGCAATAACTGCTAAATACCGCAATTTGTGCAATAACAGGACCCTTTTCACAGGGGCCATTTTGTGTCAAAAAGGCAGAATAAACACACAGGTGCAAGCAAAACATGAGGGTTTCCAAATTCCAATCATGGAAGTTGGAAACCCTCATTAGTGTTTTGCTTGTACCTGTGTTTACCCTGCCTTTTCGACACAAAATGGCCCCCGTGAGGGTCTATCAATCATCCACACTACTGTTCACTTTACTGACTGGATGTAGCCTGGTAAACCAGCCGGGGTCACGTGAACTCCCATTTCATTTCGTGGCAGAATGAAATGAAATTAGTTCACGTGATCGGCTGGTTTACCAGGCTAGACCGACTGGATGCACCTTACTCGTTATTATTATTGTTGTTACTCAATTATGACTCAATTTCCCCTCGGGGATCAATAAAGTAGCCTAATTCTGATTCGCGCTGTGTTCTGAAAACACTGACCTGAGCTAGCTGTTAGCTACCGTTACCTTGGTTACCTGCTAGCTTTCGCTAACACCGAAGAAGAATGTGTCTCCTGTGAACAGCCGCTGGTGTCTGGAACAGGTTCAAACAACGTGACGTCACGACTTCTATCAGATAAACGAACGTTGTGCACAACTGCAGTCAGTGTCAGTAGAGAAGCAGTTTGAGTTCATGCTAACAATGATGCTAACACGACGAACTGTCAGCCCTCCGCCATGTTTGTTTACGATGATGTCATCCAACGAGTGACGAGCGTGACGTCACTTTACACCCAGAAATGCGGAACCCCGCAGCAGTATGAGTTGTGCCAAACAAACGTTAATATCTCAAAAACTATACATCACATCGCTTATATTTTGACATTCTGAGTTAGAGCAGAAGTAGCTCAAGAGTGATCTATAATACATGAATGTCCTGAACTGTCGCAGTTTTTAAAATGTAAACAGCTACGCCTTGCGCCACTTGGGCTCCATAGGGTTCCATTGCCGTTGCCACCCAGTGACGCGGTTTGTTTACCAAAATGCTGCTCGGCTGATCCCTCGTATTCTAATTAGTTGGCTCCGATGTGCTTTTATTTTGACACAAACACTAGATTTTATTTTGAAACGGGAACAGCGGAAGTGGAGTCAGAGTGTGAGTGAAGAAGATGGCGGCGGCCGCTGACAGCGACGTGCAGCAGGAGAAGGTGCTGCAGTATGAAAGCTTCATCTCTGACGTGCTGCAGAAAGACCTCCAGTGAGTCTCCTCCGTTTGATTTGTTGGTTTGTTGTTGGTTTGTTTATTTGTTGTTGATTTGTTGGAAAGGAGCATGGAGGAGAACACTTGAATATTGCCAACAGTGTTGGTGGGGGTAACTCATTACAAAAGTAACTGAGTTACATTTGATAAATCAAAGCACATAAAAAAGATACAATTATTTCCTAATCAAACTGTGTTTTTATGCAAATAACCACTATAGATGACAATAACAAAGGAAAAGAATAACATTTAGAATTTTGGATTGTTTACACTGATTTCAAGGCGGTTGAAAATTATTTCCGGGGCGGCAATGTCATCCTGCTGCTGTTGTTTTGGTAAAAGTAATGCAAAAGTAGTGTAATTGGTAACGAGTTACTCTACACAGAAAGTAATATTGTAAAGTAACTTATTACTTTCAAATCAAACTAACTAGTAGACGCAGCAAGACGATTCAACTTCCACTCACTTCCTGTCATTTTGTCGCGCGGGTTTTGTCCATTGCTTTCCAACGACACGGCCACTATTAGGAGGTTTTCGGAAGGTCAGAGTTGGAGTATTGGAGTCAATGGGAAAAGTCAACGTGATCTCAGAATATGACATATCCCTTCGCCCCCATATTCATTAATGTGTATTTGGCCCATTCTCCGAAGCCACATATCTTCTGAATAGTGCGTGCGTGCGTGCGTGCTTTAACCTTGACTTGCGTGTTTCAGGCGAGTGCTGGAGCAGAGAGATGGAGTCTATGAGAAGATCTCTCAGTATCTCCAGCTGAAAAACACAATAGATGCTCTGCAGGTACACACACACACACACACACACACACACACACACACACACACACACACACAGACTTTGCACTCTCATTGTAGGAAACACTGCATGTTATTCATGTTTTGCTCAGGAGAATGTGAGTGAAGGCTGACAAACGGACTCTGTTGTCCCTGCAGGAGAGTGGATCTCAGCAGCTGAAAACTGAGGTGGATCTGGGTTGTAACTTCTACGTCCAGGCTCACGTGTGAGTACTAAACACTCAACACAAACCACGGGGTGTGACGGGTGAGTACTAAACACTCAACACAAACCATGGGGTGTGACGGGTGAGTACTAAACACTCAACACAAACCACGGGGTGTGACGGGTGAGTACTAAACACTCAACACAAACCACGGGGTGTGACGGGTGAGTACTAAACACTCAACACAAACCACGGGGTGTGACGTGTGAGTACTAAACACTCAACACAAACCACGGGGTGTGACGGGTCGGGCGTCCATACAGAGACAAGGGGGAGGGGAACTGGGGGCCAAAGTTGACGTCACTTCCTGCTTCAGCATGCGTACCAAGAGATTTCATCCGCCATTTGTTTTCCCATAGAAATTTCGTAAAATGCTTTAAAACATCGACAATTTTTTTTTTTTAATCCGCTATTGGTGAGTGAATGTGAGGTATTCAAGTAAAAGTGCTTTGTGTAGTCGATAGATTATATAAAATGCGCTCTATACAGTCCATTTACCATTTCAATTGATTGTTTTATGTTTTGGTGAAATGTTCTATAGTCTCCTGTTTCTAAATATAGCTGAATCGTTTCGTTTGAGCAAGTGAAGCTTATAAGCATTTTACAAAATGTCTATGGGAAAATAAATGGCGGATGAAATCCCTTGCTAAATATGCCTATTGCCTAACCCAGAAGTGAACGTGACTTTGGTTATCTGTAGCAGTGGTCCCCAACCACCGGTCCCATGGTCCGCAAAGCATTTGCTGCCGGGCCGCGGGGAAGCTATATGATTGGCAGAGAGAGAGAGAAAGCACTCTCTTGCTCGCTCTTTCCACACACACACACACACACACACACACGCACACACACATCTCTTAAAACAGACGGTTGGCCCTCACACTTTCTAAATGCTTCCGCCTAAACGTCTGTAATTCGGGCACGGAAAACTTGGTCAAAACGGAAAGGGAGGCTCAGGGAAAATAATGAGCGATGATAGGGGGATGTCCCGCCTAAAGGCAGTTGATTGGAGAAATATGAGCATCATCCGCTCGTATTTCTCCAATCACCTGCATCGGTTCGAACCTCCTCCGGTCTGAAGCGTCCCCCACCCCCAACTTCCTTTGTCCATGTTCTGTGGGCGTGAATTACAGACTGTTTAAGCTGCATTCGCAGAATGTAGAAGAGACAGTCTGGCTTGAGAGACTAGTCTACACACACAGAGAGAGAGAGAGAGAGAGAGAGAGACCTATAGTGTGCATTAAGAGAGGTAGCGTCAAAGTGAAAGTAGAAGTAACGATGGGTTTCTCCACAAGAGCCAGGTTTTCAGTGTGTCCAAGCGGCCAGCAGATCAAAGCACATTCTCCGATAATGTTTTTAGTGCGGCCAGCAGATCAAAGCACTTTTTCAGATCAGAAAACTGCCAATTGATGAGTGGAAATTTCAATCACATGATGTGAAAAAAATAGGCCACACAATTATAATGATTATTTAAAAACGAATGCATTTATTTCAGATCACATAACTTTTACAAGCAAAAAAAGAAAAAAGTGTTTATGCGATAATCAGCTTGACCCTGCGGTGGGCGTGACTTTTTGTATAACCGCGGTAATGCGATAATCGTGGCAGCCCTACGCCTGAGTGTAATCATAAAGTGTTGCAAACGCATTTCTATGCGGCCATCCACAATGATATGTAGGCTATCGATTTGAAGAAACATAACATCTCACAGACATGAGAGAGAAAGAGAAAAAATAAACACAGGCTGTGCGGTGTGTGGGAGAAACACAGTGTATTTGATACTGTATCCAAACGTATGAACTATGCGCTATGCGTTTCATATGCAGTCTACAGTAGGGCTGGCAGTCTGAACAAGCTAGCCGCTGTCCGCTGTGTGTGCGTGTGTTTCTGACGCAGAGTGGTGTGTCTTCTCAGGGAGGATGCGTCCAGGATCTTCGTGGCGGTGGGTTTGGGTTTCTTTGTGGAGATGACTCACGACGAAGCTCTGCGCTTCATCCACAAGAAGACCAGCCAGCTCACTGAGTAAGACCCAAGACCAACATCTAAAACACATAGATACAATCAGCTCACTGAGTAAGACCAGCACCAAGATCTAAAACACCTAGATACAACCAGCTCAATGAGTAAGACCAGGACCAACAACCAACATCTAAAACACATAGATACAACCAGCTCACTGAGTAAGACCAGCACCAAGATCTAAAACACCTAGATACAACCAGCTCAATGAGTAAGACCAGGACCAACAACCAACATCTAAAACACATAGATACAACCAGCTCACTAAGTAGACCAGGACCAACATCTAAAACACATAGATACAACCAGCTCACTAAGTAGACCAGGACCAACATCTAAAACACATAGATACAACCAGCTCACTAAGTAGACCAGGACCAACATCTAAAACACATAGATACAACCAGCTCACTAAGTAGACCAGGACCAAGATCTAAAACACATAGATACAACCAGCTCACTAAGTAGACCAGGACCAACATCTAAAACACATAGATACAACCAGCTCACTAAGTAGACCAGGACCAAGATCTAAAACACATAGATACAACCAGCTCACTAAGTAGACCAGGACCAACATCTAAAACACATAGATACAACCAGCTCACTAAGTAGACCAGGACCAAATCTAAAACACATAGATACCATCAGCTCACTGAAGCCCTTTTCCCACATGCGCTTTGTACCGCAAAATGACCGGAACGTGGTCTAATGCCTGCAAGTGGGAAAGGCGCTGTGCCGGTATAAGCGCGACCCCGTCGTCCCCGACATTTCACCAGTTTCGAGCAAGTCAGAAGAGCGGTATGCTCTTAACACATTGACTGCCAACGACGTGTTAACACGTTTTCAGAATCCAGCTGTTGACTGCCAGCGACGTGTTAACACGTCGTTGGCATCGATTTTTTTTTTTTGACGGTGGGTTGTGCATCTAACCCTTTTACATCTCTTATATAAGTATTGGACGTGTACAACGTGTACAACCCATTCCACCGACCCACTAAGTGGCGACAAGGAAGTAGGAAGGCAAGCAAAAAGCAGTGTGATCCATTTCCATTCTCATGAAAATGGATTGGCGGAGGCGCTTTCGTTTTCGCGCTGATTGCTGGCGGTGCGGGATTGCAAACTTGCATGGTGGATTGCGGATGGAGCACACTTTGAGGCACGCAGTGTAAATATGACCAGAGTCGCAGGGGCTTCATCGGAGCTCTCGGCCAGGGCTCCGGGAGGCGGGCGAGTCCAGCCGGGCTTCCTCGGGGAGCGGCCACGCAGACAGGCACAGCCAGGCACAGCCGCACAGCGGCAGCGGGGCAGTGAGACTGGCGACAAGCTTGTGGTGCAGCAGGCCATTTTGCCTTGCAAAATAGCACCAAATTGGAAACAGCCATAAAAGGCTTTTAGAATGGGATTTTCAACCCATTCTTTTTTGTTTCTTTTTCGCTCTAATTTAGAGTAATTTAATTTCTATTCAGAAATTTATTTGAGAGGTCGAGAGTATGAGAAAGTGCATTTGCACAGGTAGGAAAGTGCTTGTGACACGGCGCTGCAGCCAAGAAGAACGCCCACGGAGGGAGGAGTTGAGCAGAGGGGAGTTTCCTGCTGTTATGGAGGAAATTACTGTTCAAAACTATTGTTTAGGTCTTACTGATGCCAAAAATGAATGGTTAAAGTGACTGTTCTATCGAATTTCACAAAAAGCCGTTTATCTCTGAATCTTTTTTCTGATGCTGAAACCATGCTGTATTCAATTGCTAATGCTTACATAACTACTAACTCTACAAACTAACTCTTTTAGACAGAGAAAGTACACATTCTATTAGTACTTTTGAGATATTGTATGTTCACAAACTCCAAGCAGAAAAGAATCCTCGGCTCTTGTAAAATGAGCCAGAATCCTCAAAAAACGGCTTGGCAGAAGCTACCTACAGCAAAAAAAAACGGCTGGCAGTCAATGTGTTAAGGGGACGCAAGTGGAAACAGGTCCAGTCATTTTCCGCGACAGCGGTCCTTCAATCATGGGCGAAGTGTAGCCTACACACGTTGCTTAATGTTCCAGCGGGCATAATCTAATCATTCGCGCACATTAAAGCAAACTGGCGAAATTATCTTGTCTAAGCCTGAGCAGTATGTCAGCTTGCTGATTTCCGAAGGCAACCCCGGACACATCAAACGAAGCCAGTCTGTAAAAAGTGCTTCAACGCCACGCAGGTGAACGGATAAACATCGAACCAGCAACTATTTCTCTCAGACACGGATCCCAACTTCTTCAAAGTGCATCATCTAATCATTCGCGCACATCAAAGCAAACTACTTCCACATTTCGCTTGTGCATTTGCTTTCTCATACATAGGCTACAAGCGTTGGGCAGCTTGCCTTGCAAGCCTCTGCCATTCTCGCTGTGTCTGTCCTGTGTCAGGCTGCTGTATGGAGGACTGAGTGAAGTTTTGCCGACCCCCCAAATAAGCTCCCCCCTCCCCCCTCCCCCGCCCCCAACATACCGGCTATTTGACGACTAGATTCCCATATGCGCGCGCTAAGGTGTGAAGGGAAATTCAGGGAAATGTCCGATATTGACTTACAGGTAATTTTCCGGTACGCATGTGGGAAAAGGGCTCCAGTAAGACCAGGACCAAGATCTAAAACACATATAGATACCATCAGCTCACTGAGTAAGACCAGGACCAAATCTAAAACGCATAGATACAACCAGCTCACTAAGTAGACCAGGACCAACATCTAAAACACATAGATACAACCAGCTCACTAAGTAGACCAGGACCAAGATCTAAAACACATAGATACAACCAGCTCACTAAGTAGACCAGGACCAAATCTAAAACGCATAGATACAAACACTTAACATATATTGATCCCATTAGTTTACATAAACACTCGGTCAGGTGTTATCTCTGCAGTAATTCTTCACCTCCAGCAGAGGGCGGCCAAACTAAAGAATCATACTAAAATGAAACATGATTTAATGTTTCATGTCATAGTAGACATTTTTAAGCGGACCAGAGTTCGTTTGCGCTTTCACACCACCCCAAACGAAGCTATCCGGTGAATCCGGTGAAACGAACTCTGGCGCGTTTAAAGCGGACCAAACAGCTTATATGTGAAAGCGACCTGAGTCTTAATTTGAATGATTTGAACTTTAGTTACTTACTGTAGTTCCTTTTGCTTACATGACATCTCATCAGGTTAGCTTTCTGCTAGTTGTGTCCATTGTTGTGAATGAGGAATGCTAACATGCTTTGTGTTTCAGCTTCACTGAGCTGCTGACCAAAGACTCTGCCAAGATCAAAGCCAACATCCGCATGGTGCTGGAGGTCAGCTCATACTCTGTCTACTGCACATAATGACCTGCTCTATCCAAATCAGTCACATTGACCCCGAAACACACTTTGAGTTGTATACACTGTTGGAAAGAGGAGAATGTAAGCTTTCTGGTGATGTAAGAATTATCTTTGTACTCCAAAGATTGAGTGAGACACACCCCTTTAAGTCTTGACTGTTTCCAAACTATGTTTATGAGAAAAACGGTCTCAAAGTAAGCTAGTTCTGCTGGGCCTTAGGGTTTCTGAGATATACACGGTTTTACAGAAGGAAAATAAGAATAATAAGAAAGAAACAAACACACATTAGCAAATACAATAGGGTTTCCAGCCTTCAGGGGCTTGAACCCCTAATAAACCAACCCAATAACAATAGCTTCAGGCCCTTCGAGGCTTGAAACCCTAAAAAGAAAAGAAACAAGTTTTATGTTGATTTTTGCGATTTGATGGTTGCCTAGTTGTTACCCCTTTCACCAGATATATCTGTGCTACTGTTTACACACATACAGCATGACTGTTACTACACATACAGTACATGTACCACTGTTACTACACATAAGTGCCTTTTAAACATGAACTCTGGATCATGTCAGGCTAGAGAGAACAGGATATTTTCAGGTTTTGCCTTTCTAAACATGAGGGGTCTTTGTTAAGAAACAACTGGATATGAGCCGTTTTTTCTGCCAGTTGGTGGGGGGGGTGGCGCGGTAGCATGTATCGAAGACAAGAAATGTGATAGGAAACAGCTTTAGCTATGAGGCAGTCAAAATAGTGGTCGCACCGTCGTCAATTACTGTGGGTGATTTATTTTACAAGTGGCAACTAGTCATATCTGACTAGTTTTAAATGTATTTCTCCCCACAAAAGTTTGATAGCCTATCAGTCAGTCAGCTCCTATCCTCTCCGCAGTGGGGAGGCACAGTCACACAACACTGCCTGCCTCAAATGGCTGCCTCACACAATAGAATTGGCTGCATCACGTTAGCGACAAATCTGGAGACTTCAAAAAACATGCCGTTTTAACGGAGTCCATTCCAACGAGGGGTGGCAATGTGCCAAAAATGAGCGCTTCGCCTTTGTTAGGCTACATAAAGCCGCCCAGTCAAAATAGTGGTCGGACTGTCGTCAATCACTGTGGGTGATTTATTTTACAAGTGGCATTTCAAGTCATATCTGACTAGTTTTCAATGTATTTCTCCCCACAAAAGTTAAGCTTTTTCTGACATGGGAGCAAGCAAGCAGCGCAGCAGTAAGCGTCCCTCCTGATGCACTGGACCTGGCTGCCTGCAGCTGAAGCGCGTTGGCCAAACAATTCAAGACGTTTTTGCAGCATTTGAGGAAACCGTGAGTTTGCTCGTTGATATAAGCGATTGCCCGAACGATTAATTAATTAATAAACTAGTGAACGTGAAGTGAGTCACGAAGAGCCACACCCGCCCACTCAGAAGGGATCTGCGGATAATGACCTGCCACTGTTTAACATGAGCTGCGATTGCGTGGAAGCGGATCTTATACCGGCGGTCGAGGTAAATAAGATACGGACTCGCGGGAGTGCGCGTAGGCCGGCTAATTGTTGTTTAACATGCAGGCCAACCGGCTAGGAGCAGGTTATAATACGGATTCCACTGCATGTTAAGAAGTGGCTATACAGTACATGTACCACTGTTACTACACTGTTACTACACATACAGTACATGTACCACTGTTACTACACACTGTTACTACACTACACATGTATTGCTGTTGCTATGTCTGAATTCTATTCTGTACTTCACTAAAAAGGCAAAACGATGGAGAAAAAGTAGACGTGATAATACATTTGCATATTTGAAATATGGATTTTTTTTTTCCCCTTTCCCATAAATCATGTGGTGATGAGCCCCTGGAGAGTCCCGAGTCCCAGGTTGAGAACAAGCTGTCTCGAGAAAGCTTTACCCTCAGTGCCTTGCTCAAAGAATCTTCAGCTCTGATTATTATTCATTCACATTCCCAGCCAGTCGGGGTTCAAAACCCACAAAGATTTGAATCCATAGTTGTGCTGCAACTAACGATTATTTTCATTATTGATTAATCTGACAATTATTTTCTCAATTAATTGACTAGTTGTTTGCTCTATAAAATGTCAGAAAATGGTGAAAAATTTGAATCAGTGTTACCAAAGCCCCAGATGATGTCCTCAAATGTCTTGTTTTGTCCACAACCCAAAGATATTCAGTTTATTGTCATAGAGGTGTAAAGAAACCAGAAAATATTCACATTTAAGAAGCTGCAATCAGATAATTTAGACTTGTTAAAAACACTCAAACCAATTAGTCATTATGAAAGTAGTTATTTATTTATTTAATTAATAGTTGACAACTAATGGATTAATTGTTGCAGCTCTAATCGATATCAGGGTGGAGTTTTATAGTCTTCAGCGTATGAGACATCTGATTGGCCGCTGTCATCTTCTTCTCCGTCTCAGGGTCTGCGGGAGCTGCAGGGGCTGAGAGAGCAGCCAGACAGCAGAAGAAGAGAGGACCTGTAGTCTTCTTAAGCTGCTGGAAAACCCGGAGGGGAGCAAGGTGGATCCGGACAGGAGCGAGGTGGATCCGGACTGGACCAAGGTGGATCCGGACTGCCGGGGGCACGGTGGAACGTTTGGCTTCAGAACAATTGATTCACAATAGAGGTTTTCTGTTTCTGTTGCTGATATGTTTGTACCCCAATAGTCCTGATGGTGGCGCTGGCGCTACAGCGACCGTCCAAAGTTTCAAACTTTGGAAATTCATAACAAATCAGGCATACGGGCTACGGCTTTGCAACTTTCACTGAAATGTGGGCCCAAGTGAGGAGAAACCTATGTACACTGCAACCTATGGCCAATTATGAAGTCCAAAGACCACAAAACTAATTTTGTGTGTGTGTGTGTGTGTGTGTGTGTGTGTGTGTGTGTGTGTGTGTGTGTGTGTGTGTGTGTGTGTGTGTGTGTGTGTGTGTGTGTGTGTGTGTGTGTGTGTGTGTGTGAGAGAGAGAGACAAACAAACATTGCCCACATTCTCCCTTTTATAGATGGATATATTTAATGCTTTGAATTTGGCAGACATTGTGGTATCAACAAATGTTTTCTGATTTGTGTAAGTTTCTTTTTTTTTTCTCTCTTTTTGTTGTGTAAATTATGTTTAAGATAAGATACACTTTATTGTCCCCAAGGGAAATTTGTCGTAGGCCAAAAGTGCCGCACACAGCCACAATCACAATACAGTTCCAGTACGAAATAGGGAAGGAAACACAAATGACAACAAAAATGACAACAGTGACAATAGAAAATAATATGGGTCCCCTACATCAGTGATACTCAACTTGAGGCACGCGGGCCACATGCGGCCCTGTGTGGCCCGCGATGGAATTGCATTTTTTTTTTTTTTTTTTTTTTTTTTTTATACAGTCCACCTGAACGCAACATGCAAGATACCTGCTGAATAAGTGTCCAAATGTGCATGTCATTCTGGCCAATACTCCACTTCTGTTATAGCATTTCAGTCTGGAATATGGAATATCTTTCAATAATCTATGATTTAGCTGCTAAATTGTCAAATATCGCCGTCTGCTTGCTACCCAGGCACCCAGAATGTATGTACTTAACCTAACTAACTTAACCTAACTAACTATCCAGTGTGCACAACATTGCCAGACTAAACTCTGGCTGACACCCCAAAAACCTGCAATTCGCTACAGAAAAATGTATATTGTTTGTTTATTAACTGGCCCCTGGCCTTCTATCATTTCACGAAAGTGGCCGCCGGGCAAAGCAAGTTGAGTATCCCTGCCCTACATGATTACCCAGGAGAAACGGTTTGGGCATCACTCGACAGAGCAAGTATAAGACAAGATGAGAGATGGCTCATCGCCGTCCTCAACATAAAGTGCACCTAGTGTTGATCGGGCTGCTCTAGCCCTAGATATAGTACAGTACATTACAGGAAAAATGCACAAGTAATAGGTAATAAAAATAAGATAAGTTAAAATAGTAAAACTCAATAAGAACAAGGCAAAGTGTGAATAATTTCGTAACGTCACAAGAGACAACAGAAGTGGGAAGTTTGAATCTATTAATAATAAAAATGTATGCCAAAAACTTTGGACACTTTGGATTGTGCTGAGCGACGTGTGGAGAAATGTGATGGATGCTGACAGCTCTCTGAGAGCAGAGTGAGCTGTCAACTCTGTTATACATGTTTTACTGCTGAATTACTGTGATGTCCACTGAATTACCAGTGGACATGAAATGTTTGATCATGTGACTAGTTAATTTGCATTTCACCTCAGACAAGAAAAGTCACTGCTTTCAAGGCTGAAATTTACCTAGATTTGCTAGAAAGATAAACATTTCAGTTTTTCGCCTATTAGGGAGGGCGCTGCTAGATGATGTACTACTGTGCAGTA
>NW_028151761.1:38236-45614 GCF_964638095.1 Poromitra crassiceps | reverse complement strand
CTTCTCAACCTCCAGTTCCATATTCTCCACGTCCAGTTCCATCTTCTCAATCTCCAGTTCCATATTCTCCACCTCCAGCTCCATCTTGTCAACCCCCAGTTCCGTATTCTGCACCTGCAGTTCTGGATTTGCAACCGAAAGCTCTGTATTCTCCACCTCCAGTTCAGTGTTCTCAACTGCCAGTTCCCTATTATGCACCTCCAGTTCCACATCCTCAACCTCAAATTCTGTATTCTCCACCTCCAGTTCCGTATGCTCAAGCTCCAATTTCATATTCTCCACCTCCAGTTCCGTATTCTCAAGCTCAAATTCCATATTCTGCACCTCCAGTACCAGCTCAACCACCACCTATCCAGCCGCTGCATGAGCATCAGCCTACCAGCCCACAGCAACCGGATGACAAGGACCAGCCTACCAGCCCACAGCAACCCGATGACAAGGACCAGTCTACCAGCCCAAAGCAACCCGATGACAAGGACCAGTCTAAAAGTCCAAAGCAACCCGATGACAAGGACCAGTCTAAAAGTCCAAAAATACCCGATGACAAGGACCAGTCTAAAAGTCCAAAGCAACCAGATGACAAGGACCAGTCTAAAGGTCTGAAGCAACCCAATGAGAATGACCAGTCTAAAAGTCCAAAGCAACCCGATGGCAAGGACCAGTCTAAAAGTCCAAAAATACCCGATGACAAAAGTCCAAAGCAACCAGATGACAAGGACCAGTCTAAAGGTCCGAAGCGACCCAATGAGAATGACCAGTCTAAAAGTCCAAAACAGCCCGATGACAAGGACCAGTCTCAAAGTCCAAAGAGACCTGATGACAAGGACCAGCCTAAAAGTCCAAAGCTACCCGATGAGAAGGACCAGGCTAAAAGTCCAAAGAGACTTGATGAGAAGGACCAGTCTAAAAGTCCAATGCAACCAGATGACAAGGACCAGTCTAAAAGTGCAAAGCGACCCGATGAGAAGGACCAGTCTAAAAGTCCAAAACGGCCTGATGACAAGGACCAGTCTAAAAGTCCTGAGATACCTGATGACAAGGACCAGTCTAATAGTCCAAAGAGACTTGATGAGAGTCCAATGCAACCAGATGACAAGGACCAGTCTAAAAGTGCAAAGCGACCCGATGAGAAGGACCAGTCTAAAAGTCCAAAACGGCATGATGACAAGGACCAGTCTAAAAGTCCTGATATACCTGATGACAAGAACCAGTCTAATAGTCCAAAGCAAGAGAAGGACCAGTCTAAAAGTCCAAAACGGCCCGATGACAAGGACCAGTCTAAAAGTCCAAAGAGACCTGATGACAAGGACCAGTCTAATAGTCCAAAGCAACCCGATGACAAGGACCAGTCTAAAAGACCCAATGACGAGGACCAGTCTAAAAGTCCAAAGCGACCTGATGACAAGGACCAGTCTAATAGTCCAAAGAAACCCATTGACAAGAACCAGTCTAAAAGTCCAAAGCAACCCAATGACAAGGACCAGTCTAATAGTCCAAAGCAACCCGATGACAAGGACGAGTCTAAAAGTCCAAAAAGACCCGATGACGAGGACCAGTCTAAAAGTCCAAAGCGACCTGATGACAATGACCAGTCTAAAAGTCCAAAAAGACCCGATGACGAGGACCAGTCTGAAAGTCCAAAGCGACCTGATGACAAGGACGAGTCTAATAGGCCAAAGCAACCCGATGACAAGGACCAGTCTAAAAGTCCAAAGCAACCCGATGACAAGGACCAGTCTAAAAGTCCAAAGCAACCCGATGAGAAGGACCAGTCTAAAAGTCCAAAGCTACCCGATGAGAAGGACCAGTCTAAAAGTCCAAAGCAACCGGATGACAAGGACCAGTCTAAAAGTCCAAAGCAACCTGTATAAGTGCAAAGCGACCCGATGACAAGAACCAGTCTAAAAGTCCAAAGCAACCCGATGACAAGGACCAGTCTAAAAGTCCAAAGCTACCCGATGAGAAGGACCAGTCTAAAAGTCCAAAATGACCCGATGACAAGGACCAAGGATGACAAAGTCCAAAGCGACCCGATGACAAGGCCCAGTCTAAAAGTCCAAAGTGACCCGATGTCAAGGACCAGTCTAAAAGTCCAAAGCGACCCGAAGACAAGACAAGTAAGTAGACAAGAACCAGTCTACCAGCCCTGCAGGCCCCTGAAGAGCCCATCCAAATCTTATCCGGATAGCTCTACGACCCCCGGAGGAACAAACTGGACCGGCTCAGTGGGTCCAATGAGGTGGGCCTGGTCAGCACAATCAGGACCAGGGGTGTTGCATTCTCAAATGGCTGGGCGCAGACCGACCAGGTGTTTTTACCGCCTCTTGAGTCTTTCCATCAGGTAGGAATGGTCTGCCAGGCCGAGCCGATTTGCATTGAAGGAGATGTGGAAGCTGATCTGGGGTTTAACTGCCAGTGAATTGCGGAAGGACACAGATGAGCCGTGGAGGTTATGGACATCCTGCCGGATGGTCCTCTAGTCTAGGTCATTGAGTGTCCCCTGCAGACCTAGATCTCGTGCATCTGCTGGAAAGAGCATAGTCTGCTTTGACCCATCACCCAGGATAGCATATGTCTCTAGCCTGTAGTTCCCATGGTGCAGGAGCACTGGGACAACCACCATCAAAATGCTCTGTCTATGGCTCGTCTGTCCACATAGAGCACCTCAGCTGTGGAGTTCAGCAAGCCACCCTCCAGAGTCCAGTTGCAGTGCAGCTAAGAAAGGGGTTGGATTAGGAGGAGGATTTTCTTTCAGTAAGTTGGTCTGGTATTAATCAATGCCAATCAAATCAGCTAATTTAATTCCCATTAAATGCAGTCCACTCCCCGCCATAATGCACCGACTTTTTTGTAATGGATGAGCAGAGTCGACTCACTCGACCAAAAAAGCTCTCACCCCGTCTGGGGAAACTCTCAGAAATAGACACACAACCACTGTCTCACTTTTTCCCAAAAATCTCTCAGCTATGCTATATTTGCAAGCTGGCAGCGGCTTCTCAGCCTCTCCGTTTTAAAAGACTGTTTCACAATCGGATAACTCTGATTCCGACTGCATTGCTTCCACGGACTCAAAGAGGAATCTCTCATTTACTATGGCAAACATGGTTTGTTCTTTTGCTTTTAATTTCTGGAAATGTACAACCAAATCTTGGCCCTGTGTTGAAGTAGCACTCCAGCTGATTTTAAATGTAGGTCTCGGTGTTATTCATTTGAATAGGAAGTTTAGTTCCGAAACTAGATATGATTCGTATCTGGGTTAATGGGTGCAGATCTTATTTTATCAGAAACATGGCTTAACAAAAATATTTCTAATTTATTTTATTGGCTACAATGTTTTCTGTACTGACCGACCCAAGAGAGATGGGGGTAGCATATAGCGATCTTTGTAAAGTCCAAATATCATGTTAATATCTCACTTTCCAAATCTGCAGGCAGTTTGAATTTTTAGACCTAAATATTGAAATACTGTAGCTAAAGAACAATTTATGACTGTTGTTGGTTGCTACAGACCCCCCTCTGCCACTAATGATAGTCTGTTCTCTTTTTTGAAACATGGCAGCTGACTTCATAGCTGAAACTTTGACATATATTTTTAATCTCACCCTGGAATGTGATAAAATTCCAGGTATCTGGAAATCAGCCTATGTTCTCCCACTGAACGCACTAAATACCTCTACACCTGTTATAATTATACTGGGCGTGCATGGGGTTGGCCACATGCCAAACCAGGCGTGTCGCCGCAGAATGCTTGCCATCTGCTATCGTTAGCATGCTGCAAATTCTTTGCCTGCACACAATTTTTAGAGCACCTACAGTAAAAGCAGCTCTTAGCGCAAAAATACCCCGCTGTCCTTGAGTGTACGTGTATGTTCTTATGGCTGCACTATGGGTGTTAGCCCAAGACAAATGTCCCACCCGTGGGACAATAAAGTGAATCATGAATCTTGAATCTTGATGGTGTTGTGAGAGCTCCAAATTACACATTGAGAGAATTACAGCATGCATTGCCAACACAGTCTCACAGAAAATTGTATAATACCAACGTTTTGGACCAACGTTGCTATTTTACAATTTCGGCTCGAAAATTGTAAAATAGTAACGTTCTGAGATTTTAGGGTTAGGATTAGAGTAGGGGGAGGGGTTAGAAACAGAAAATCTCCGTAAAACACGCCCAAACCACGCCCACCGCTGTAGACACATACGTTACCATTTTACAATTTTTTAGCCGAAATTGTAAAATAGCAACGTTTGTCCACAAACGTTGCTATTTTACAATTTTTTTGGAGATCGGGTTGGCATTGCGCAAACTGTATTAAAGGGATTCAGAGCCTATATTTCTAACGTTAAATCTATGATCTAAATAGGCCTACGGATTTTGGAAATTTAGACTGAGTTTACACTCTTACTCGCAAAAAACACATGCCGGTTTTATTGAGTAGACCTATATTAATCTGCTGTATAGGCACTAGGCAGAAACGGCAGCAGAAATCAAATGACTGATGTGAATAAAAGCGGTAACTTTAGACAGTCCTTCAGTAACAGACTCATATCCAATGCAGACTTTGATTGTGACATGCAGTAAAGCTCCGTTAATTTGCCACTTTGATGTGGCTTTCAATGAATGAGGAAATAGGCGTGTCTGACGCTGTAAAATCCAGAGCTGTCCATATTGCTTTGTGATTGGCTAGTTGTTACAAAACCACGCCTCTTTCGTGGGGACGAGCTCCTGTTCACGAGCATTTTCAGGTGCACGAGCTCAGAGCTGATAAAGAAATGCAAATTGACACACCCAGCTGATAACTGGCATCGTGGTACAGAATAGCGTGGTTGCTTTGATCTGGTTAAGCCAAACCAGATCAAGGGGCAGATCCTGGATCTGTTTATCCTCCATTCATGGTATGCAGGTCTCTCTTGAAAAATATGTTTTTAATCTCAATCTGACTTACATAAAGGTTAAATAAATAAATAAATGTGTGATTGTGTGCGAGGTGTAGATTTGCATAATAATAATAATAACAACAACAACAACAACAACAACAACAACAACAACAACAACAACAACAACAACAATAATAATATGGCACCTTAAATATGCCACCAAGGGCAGGTGATGTTAAATTGGTGTGGGAGGAGGTGGCCGTTGGTGTGAATATCTGTTCTTCATGGTGCTGTGGGAACAGCTGCCCAGTGTAGGAGGAGGATCAATGATGCCAGGCAAACAGCCAAACAGATATTAGCGCTAGTCAGTCGCTCACACCCACAGAGGATGTAGCTGCCTGCCTCCACGATCCTCTGCTGCCTGCAAGTGTTGCAGGCAGCATACGTTCTTTGGAGGGCCACAGGTCAGCTTCCCAGATGATGCATTAAGAGTTATTACAGTCAAGCTGCACTCCCATAATGTATCTAACATCTAACAAGCACCAAGTCGTGAGGTGACCCCCTGCCTAGTTCTTCTGGCTTCCGGGTGTTGTAGGAGAAATAATGGACTGATTAGTAGATGGGACGGAATGTAGCCTAACTGAGAGCAGAACATGCACATTCCATTCATGAAATGATAGAGTGAAGATGATCTGCACCCTCCAGCCTCAGACAGTTGATCCCTCCAGCCTCAGACAGCTGATCCCTGCAGCCTCAGACAGCTGATCCCTCCAGCCTCAGACAGCTGATCCCTCCAGCCTCAGACAGCTGATCCCTCCAGCCTCAGACAGCTGATCCCTGCAGCCTCATACAGCTGATCCCTCCAGCCTCAGACAGCTGATCCCTCCAGCCTCAGAGAGCAATGGGGGTTTATCAAACTAATGGGAAACCCCTCATACATGAATGCGGATGACAGATATTGCTAAGAATCGGCCCTTAATATTGCCCAGCACAGCATTATTGCGGCATTAAAATCCTCTTTTCATGTTCATGTAAAGGTGACTACCGGATGAATCGTCTATAGCAAAGTGAAACGATAACAGTCAATTACCAAGGATCTGTGCTGGCATGAAAATAGAGCCCTTCCTCTCTTTCCATCTGCTTTACTGTCTTCCAGGTTTTCCCGTCATGTATGATGTCAATGAAATATGTCTGCCATGTCAAACAAATTGTACATTTGTAACTGAACGACTGTGAGCCCTCGTGAGTCCTTAGTGGTAGCGTTGGTTAGGTAGCGTTGGTTAAACTCACTCCTGAGTATAAAGGACCGTTAACCAGTGCCGCCAAGGGTGCTAGCTCTCTTGGTGTAGTGGTTAAAGGAACAGCTCACCCTAAAATCCAAAATACATATATTCCCTCTCACCTGTAGTGCTATTTATCCATATAATTTTGTGTTAGTTGCCTGAGTTTTGGAGATATCGGCCGCAGAGTTTCTGCCTTCTCTCCAATACAATGGAACTGGATGGCACTCGGCTTGTGGTGCTCAAAGTGCCAAAGAAATACATTGGAAAAATTCAACAGCAATGTTTCTTTCCAGAAATCATGACCCCGTTACTCAAGATAATCCACAGTCACTTTGTTATGAGCAGTTTCATGGAGGAACTATTTTCTTTTGACCGACCTACACCCGCTAGCTATACAAGCTAGTTCCTACATGAGACTGCAAAAGAAAATAGTTCCTCCATGAAACTGCTCACAACAAAGTCTGCGTATTAACTTGAGTAACCGGGTCATGATTTCTGGAAAGAGACAATGCTGTTGAGTTTTTCAAATTTATTTTTTGTGTGCTTCGAGCACTACAAGCCAAGTGCCATCCAGTTCCATTGTATTCAACAGAAGGCAGGTATCTCTGCGGCCGATATCTCTAAAACTCAGGCAACTATCCCAAAACGATATAGATGGATAAATAGCACTACAGCTGAGAGGAAAAATATGTATTTTGGATTTTAGGGAGAGCTGTCCCTTTAAGGCGTGCGCTTTGGAGGTCGGCAGATCGAATCCCGCTACACTCCTGGGCAAGCCAAGATGGGTTGCTGCCAGTGCTGTCTACATAACGCAGGTTACACTTAGCTTAGGTAAACCCAGCCTCCACGTTTACCCAGCCTCTCAGACCGCATAGATAGTGGTCACGTGGAGGCTGGGTTTACCCAGGCTAGGTTACACTAACTCAGAATATAGCTATGGCTGATACTGTACTGCATGGACATAGCTTTGATTTCAAAGGTGGAGGAGACACATTTTGTACAGGCCTACATTCTCAGGCCCAAAGCACCATTTTTTTTAAATGTAAAAAAAAAAAAAGGCCATTTCAAGACAGATTTAGACAAATATCACATTTTAAATTAACATTGTCATTATCCATCAAATTTGTCATTTTCTCATTCCGGTAAATACTGTATATTTATATTTAGAGATTTTTGTCAATTATTTGTGCTGTTATGGTTATTAGTTTAGTGACTAA
>NW_028151761.1:30736-33236 GCF_964638095.1 Poromitra crassiceps | reverse complement strand
TGTGTGTGTGTGTGGGTGTGCGTGTGTGTGTTTGTTCAGGCCTCCTGTTATCCATCAGTACATCACTGCATCTGTCTCTTCTCTCTCTGTGTTCCAGACATTAACAAACAATTTACGTGCGGGTCAACGGCCAGGGATTAACAGTGACTGTGATCAGCGATGCAGGGTTCCATTAAACTGTCTGCGATGTCCTAATAAAGGCTAAAGGGCTGAATTAGCCCAGCAGAAAGCCTTCACATGTCAGCCCCCATTGCCTTCATGTCCCTTTTGCTCTTATCTTTTCCAGTTCACCTTCCGCTCTCGTTCTAAATGTGGCCCGTCCTCATAAGGAAAACGACAACATTGGTCTATTTTTCAAGGTGGTTAAAATGAACGATGTTTACGGGGTCGCACGCGATCGGGAGCTGTAACCAGGAAGCAGCAGTGACCTCTGGTGGTCTTTAACATAATGACAGTGTCATATTGAAATTGAGACGGTCGAGCTCCTCTACCAGCATTGCGTTGCTTTGCCATCCACCTCCTCACTGCTCCACAGAGCGTGTTAACGTTTGAATGAATGGATTCATCAGAAAACAATCCGTTCACGACTGTTGCCAAAACACTCATTCTGAAGGAATGGAAGTCCTCCTCTTCACCTTCTTTCCAACTGTGGTTGGACTGTTATACGGACTGTTGTACGGACAGAGAGACTTGAGGTTCCTGAGGACCAACTAGCCTACCTCGATGAGGGGAGGGGGTGACGCGTGACTCACCTGGCTGGGTTGTCATGGAGCCCTTGCGTGGGATCCCACGCACAATATCTCTCACAAGCACATGGGCACCGTATGAGCCCGCGTTGTGATGTTGAATGCTGATGATATCGTTTTTTCTTTCTTTCCGTGTCTGAGCGTATTTGTTTGTTTTGTCTGCATTGTTCTTAAAATCTTAAAATAAAAGATTCCTATGCGGGAGAATGTGAGCATCAGTCATCGGGAATTGAACCATCAGCCATCGCACCTTTCTGGCTGGTAAAGGAATTGTACTTTGATGGCTGACGCCCGATGGTGAGTAGGGGAGCATGGTGGTTAGGTGGATCGGTAGCATTCCTGCCAACTTCCTTGTCGTGAGCAATGTTGTGGGTCCGTTACTATAAAAATATATATATATATTACTCATTACTTGTTACTTTTTCAAAAGTAATATTATTACTTTACTTACTCCCTGCCAACAGTAATCTGTTCCACTACTTGTTATATTCACAAATAACCTTACGCTTGGTTCACACAGGGCACCTACGCCTTGCCTTGCCTCAACCCACGCCTATACGCCTACATACCTTGAGCTGGGCGCGAACCTATCACACGCTTTTGCGATCACACTGGACGCCTATTCCACGCTGAACCTGAGCCGAGTCACAAGCGCCTCTCCTCTCTCCCGAGTGTTTTTTTTTGTCACGTGTGGTCCCGAATTATCATGGGTAGGTAAAATAAATCTGATATATTTAATGTGCTATTGATATGCTGGATATGTATAACCAGGTCTCCTTCTTGGGTGACTGCTGTCATAGAGAACTGGATGCTGTTGTACTAAGTGGATTACCTTTTCATTGTCCATCTTGCTTCTTCGGTCGCTATTCTCTCTCCTGAAGATTTGTTTACCGACGGGGAGAAATCCCCATGTGATAGCCACCCGTCAATCTCTCTCTCTCTCTCTCTCTCTCTCTCTCTCTCTCTCTCTCTCTCTCTGCTCAACAGTGTTGTAGTAACACCATTTTATTTTGAAATGCAGTCGACTTTGCTATTTCCCACGGATATTGTCGCGTTTTTCCTTCATGGCTTGACAGAAAAATTGTGCCTTCACGCGCCTAGTCGGCTTGAAAATAGAGCTCACGCCTAAACGATAAAATCGGCGCAGCTCAGGCGAGGCGTGGGTAGACGCAAGGTTCACGTTGAGGCGCCCTGTGTACACAGCCTCATTGACTAAATAGGACGCCTATTTAAAAGCATGGGTAAAGGCAAGGCGTAGGCAAGGCTTGGGTGCTGTGTGTGAACGAAGCCTTAGCGCCAAACATTTCAAGGACTATAGAATGAACAGTGATTTTAGATCAATTTCACAAGATGGTGAATCGACCTCAATATAGCCGAGATAGTAGATTTTAGGAGTTACAAGGATCTCTCGGCACCATCATTGTATCGGCTGTCTTTCGACTTGAACACAGATGCAGTGTAGAGAAGAGTGCAACAGCTCGAGAAAGCTGAGGTCTTTTGACATCCACAAGGCCCCGATGACGATGTCTTACAGGGTTCACCTTAAGCTGTTCCCAAACGTCGGACATGGGAATGTAGTCAGCCGTCGTGTCCACCAGTGTAGCAAGATAATTGGGGTCAACAGACACGCTTCACTGAGTTGTTTAACAGACAGGCCTTGTGTAAGGCTTATGAACTGTGACCACCCACTGCACTCTCAACTTCTCTCTCCCAGTCTGATACCAACTGCCTAAGATTAGTACGGATCGATGCAA
>NW_028151761.1:20736-25736 GCF_964638095.1 Poromitra crassiceps | reverse complement strand
TGTGTGTGTGTCTGTGATATATGGACGTGTGTGTCTGTGTGTCAGCTACTTTATGTGTAAATGTATATGTGAGCGGGAGTGCGTGTGATGCAATATGTATGCATAGGCGTTGCTGTATATTGAACATGCATGGCACTTTGGCCAGGCGCACATACGTACAGTAGTGTGCCGTGTGCAGAAGTCTACAATATGCAGATTGATTGATTATTATAGATACAGTAGATTTTTCATTCTGAAATGTATTGCAATCGGTGAACGTCAAGCTGCACTTAGTCATCTTATCACAGATGATAGATGATATTTGGTTGTATTTGGGAATTCATGTGTGTTTGATGTAATACTGCATACATGTGAGAGATGGCTCCAGTATAGTTATGCATGGACGACGCTCATCTATCCGCTTTTCAGCATTTGAGAAAACAGGCCAATTTTCTCACTGATGTGATTTTAAACTGTAGGACTGTTGACGATGTATCTCAAATCATAAAGAACAAGCCAGTCTAAACATAAAGGGCCCTATCTTCCCAAAAGCGCTAATTTAGCGCTTGCGCTCGTTTAACGCCGTGCGCAATGCAAATTGGCGGCAGACACAAGCGCATGCCTGTGATAATTGTACTGGACATTGGCTGCCACAAGCCGAAGCAGGCGTTCCAGCGCTAAAATGTGGTGATAGATGGCATTATGCTATCGTCAGCAGGAGTTTTGAAAAGGACCTCTTATGCGCAAATACCTCTCTGCGCTGGGTTGCGCATCATAATCTCTGTGCAGCGCCAGCGCAGTGCAAGTAAAATCCCTTTTGGATATGTCATTACGCACAGCCTTGCCATGCCAGGACATCAAATTATGCTGCTAAATTGGGTATTAGCAGATAATTCAGTGAGGCAATCAACTATAACTCACTGAGAAACTTTTATCACATCGCAAAGAGGGAAATTAATTGAGAAAACTTGTTGGACAATGGACATAGGCTATTTACCGTCATAACCAGGAGGGTGATTGGCACCACAGACTATCTGTCAATAAGCTCTCTCTGTCCTCGCACGAGTGAGTACACTCTATTACGCGTGGAGAGAATTACAGCATATTGCATGCCTCCCGCAAACAACCATTGCGAGACGGGAATCTGATTGGTTTTGATTGACGTAATGCCCAGCATTGCCTGGCCACACCCGTGAATATTTCTGGTAGTTAAGACTGCCCAAATCCCGTTTGCGTAGGCATTTTGGGGCGCAGATGATTTTGGCACAGCTCTAATTTGCGCTTGCGACACGTGGCGTGAACGTTTGCGCATCCTGCCGAGAATTGCATCCCCAACATATTTCGGGGCTGTTTTAACTTAAAGATCATGGGAGGTCACGTCTACCTTTCTGTATAAATCATTACAAGTATGCTCCCGTGAGGGGGGGATGCTTTTTTTGCTGCTGGGCGGTGGAGTAAAACTCGGCAGAACACCTGGCGGACGGCGCAAGGCGGACTGCTATCTTCCCTGCCTTAAGGCACGCGCAAACAGGTGCGCAAGCGCTATTAGGGGATATCACCTGTCGGAAGATAGGGCCCAATGTATTCATGAAACTCACTGGATTTATGAACACAGATTACTGCCTCAATTTAGTCTCCTGCTTTATGAACACAGATTACAGCCTCAATTTAGTCTCTTGCTTTATGAACACAGATTACAGCCTCAATTTAGTCTATTGTATTATGAACACAGATTACAGCCTCAATTTAGTCTCTTGCTTTATGAACACAGATTACAGCCTCAATTTAGTCTCTTGATTTACAAACACAGATTACTGCCTCAATTTAGTCTCTTGCTTTATGAACACAAATTACAGCCTCAATTTAGTCTCTTGCTTTATGAACACAGATTACTGCCTCAATTTAGTCTCTTGCTTTATGAACACAGATTACAGCCTCAATTTAGTCTCTTGCTTTATGAACACAGATTACAGCCTCAATTTAGTCTCTTGCTTTATGAACCCAGATTACAGCCTCAATTTAATCTCTTGCTTTATGAACACAGATTACAGCCTCAATTTAGTCTCTTGCTTTATGAACACAGATTACAGCCTCAATTTAGTCTCTTGATTTACAAACACAGATTACTGCCTCAATTTAGTCTCTTGCTTTACGAACACAGATGACTGCCTCAATTTAGTCTCTTGCTTTATGAACACAGATTACAGCCTCAATTTAGTCTCTTGCTTTATGAACACAGATTACAGCCTCAATTTAGTCTCCTGCTTTATGAATACAGATTACTGCCTCAATTTAGTCCACACCCATTTCCGTCAGACTAGATTTTTGAATTTGGTCCAAAACAGTTTTTTTGCAAACCAATGCACACATCATGTGATGAGTGTCCTGCACAACACTGTTTCGTGGTTTTTGAAAAAACCGCACCGTTGCGATATAATCGACTTCTAAAGTTCTGTGGGTGGGGCCTATTTCACCAAAATCGGCATAACTCTGGAACACAACGTGTGATCCTAACCGACCTTGGTCCAGGTGTGGAAGGATGTACTCTGAGCCTATAGGATACATCTTGTGTCATTTCGCCTATAGGGGGCGCTATAGCAGCATTTAGTACCTGTACCCTATAAAATATTTTATTTTGAAGGGCGGCAGGAAGTGCTGATTCATTGTAATTATGGCCAGCCTTACATCTTGTATTGAGACTTGACACTTGCACGCACGCTATTGTACAGACATCAGACACACCTACACTTGTATCACAGGTGCGGTATATCACTCATGGTCTCACTCTCATTTGCATACTGTATGTTTTGAGGAGCTCCAGCTCTTCTCTGTTAAAAACCAAGTGCAAAAAGTGTACTGGAAGCAGGAATCCGTTGAGATTTGACCACATAAATGTAGCTTAAGAGCAACTCTGAGCAGGAGCGTTGCATGTTGGGTAGAGGCAATGATATTGACAAAAAATACGCATTAAATTAGCTGTATCTCAGAAACCATATGAGTTACAGCTTCACGTTTTGGTCCATAACTTCTGAACTGTAGTGTCTACAATCGAAATTCTTCCACCCCTGGATTCCTTGGGTCCTCCCGCTTCTACTCACATAGGCCCACCCATATACTTAGTCCCCCTAGCTGCATGGGCAGGGACCTTGCAAGGCAGGCGGTGCATGGCGAGGACAGCAAGCACAATTACATTTTCGTTAGGAAATGTAGACCTTCTAGTTATTATTATTATTGAGGTGGTAGTGTAGCTTTAATGACCCATCGGTCTTCTTCGGTGCAGCTGTTGTAAGTAGTACCACACTGTGCTGCAGTGGCAGAGGAGACTCAATGGTGACAGGATAAAAGTTCTCCAGCAGAGGTGGGACTGTTTGAGCTTCCTGAGGAAGCCTTCTTCACCTGGTGGGAGATGTTTGCTGACCATGTGAGGTCTGCTGTGATGTAGACTCACAGGAATTTGAAGCTCTCCCACCCTCTCTACCTCGTCCTTGTGTATGCAGAAGGCAGAGTGCTGACTATTATCAGCTCCGTGGTTTTTGATGTGTTGCGGTCCAGGTTAAGGGAACACCATTCAGCCAGATGTTGAACCTCCTCCCTCTAGGCTGTTTTGTTGTTGTCTGTCGTTATTTCACTTACGAGAACACAATTAGAGAGTGTAGAAGGACTGTTTTGATCATACTGTAGTTTCAGTGTCATCTCTCTAGTCATGGGATTCTGGACAAGTAGGAAATCCCATATTTGGTTGCATTTTCCTCTCAAATTGTTCACTTTAGGCAGCATGAGTTTGAGCCAAACTTAGTTTTTTGTAATATTGTTTTTGCAGTTCAGGAAGATAACCCTGGCTGCAGTGGCTGCTATGATGCTAAACCAAACTCTACTAGTGAGCTCAGGAGGTAAAAGAGACTTATCTCGCAATAAGCACAGCTGGGGAGATTCTGGCCAATCTGTTTGTTTTCTACACTAAATGTTATTCCCACCATAGAGCATGAAAATGGTCCCATCTTCCTCTTTCACTTCCAGAAGATCAGATCAGGCATTAATCCCATTTTATGAAGCTGAACTCGGGCCCGGTAACATCTGTTTATAATCTCGTAACAACTAAATTAGCCCTTTAACGTCCCTTGTAGTCCTTTCTGTGTTAGCGATCTGCGCCCCTATTCACACAGTAAACCTCACCGGCAGGTTTAATGACACGGTCGTGGGACGGCATTTTTTGTTGGAATTGCCGCCTGCTTCTCATCATTTGCATATCCGGTAATCAATGCATACACGCACACTGCATGTGATTTTATTGTGTCATTGTTTTATTGTTTTAACATTTTAGTGTTTTATTGTTTAATATATGGCACAATCTGTGCACAATTAAAATGAGCACTAATGGGCGATAAAAATGGGATAAAAAAAATCTGGGGAATATGAATAAAAATATATATGGCACAATCTTATTCTTGATTGTAATTGTTTTAATTAGTTTTAATTGTGATATATGCTGTGATCAGGGCGTCCTTGAAAAAGAGAACATGCTCTCAATTGTCCTCCCTGGATACATAAAGGTTAAATAAAATAAATAAAAAATAAAAAAAATACTGTTTATCTATGTTTCAAAAAAGTTTCACTAATATACAAAATATATCTAAAAGTTTCCGTTCTGTCCTTGGGAAACAGGTGTTAGTGGTTAATAAATTTTGCATTGTGTGGGAAGTGTTGCTCTCTAAGCGACACTTCATTTACATATTGATTTTCATTGGCTGTCACTGGGGCCACCGCAGGCAATAACGCGGCGGTAAAGTGTTTCAGCAGCGGCAGCCAGCCCCACAGTGTCTTTATGAATCACCCCAAATGACAGCGCTGTGCGTTATGTGCTGCACAGTAGGCTACTGTTACTGCTGAGTCTCATGGCCCCTCCCCTCCCTCTCTCTCTGCCAGATCAGCAGCGGCCCTAAAGCAGCTACGAGGAACTTTCTAACTGGTTATGATGTGAAACAGGCTAAAGTTAATACTGATCCCTCACATCTTACCTACAG
>NW_028151761.1:0-20536 GCF_964638095.1 Poromitra crassiceps | reverse complement strand
AAAACAGGGCGTGTGTCTTGATAGATGGCCTCCATTTCTCGTCCCTTTCGGACCCATCTGCATGGATGTGAAATCAGTTTCAGTCTGAAAGTCTCTGATGCTTTCACTGAACCAGCGTTTCAGATGTGGGGGGTGTGAAGGAAGGAGGCCGCCTTTGACCACACACACACACGTGCACACGCACACACACACACACAAAGCTCAAAAGTGTGTGGGACAGAATATGTGTTCTCATTCACAAAATATTCCCTGTGGGCGAGGAGAGTGGGCACGAGGAATCATTCAGTCAATCAATTCAGACTAGCTAAACTAAGAGAGAGAAAGAGAGGGGGGGGAGAGAGAGAGAGAGAGAGAGAGAGAGAGAGAGACGGCATGGGCTCCCTGCCATGACAGTATCTATGGTATCTATATAATGATGTAGTATGTAGGGCCCAAGGCAAAGCCATGGGCCTGAGTGTGATATGTAAAATCATGGAATGGTCCTTCACATTGACTAGAGGGCTGAGAGACAGCATTTGGCATTTTGCCCAAACCACCGCAATGGCATTAAAACATCTCTCCAAGCCGTTCTCCTGCGTCCCCCGCTGCAACCTCATTTCAAGTCGGGGATTAAAGCCACCCTTAGTACGGATCTCACGACAAAGTTCTGTGGAGATGTCAAAGATAAGATCTGTATTAAGGACAAGTTTAGGCCGGATCCTTGAAGGGTACACAGGCTGACATAGAGGGGGGTGTGGGAGGCTGGCTGGCGCCCCCTAGCTGGAGTGGAGGACTGTGCACAGGAGAAACAGGGAGGGAGAGGAGGATTCTCCCTCATCCTCCTTGTCAGACACTAGCGATACCGCAGGATCACTGGAACTGAAGGGAAAGAGAGTGGGAGAAAGAGAGAGAGAGAGAGAATAAAGAAATGTTTGAATGAGGTGTTCTGCACATATCCCAGGTAAAACTGTGTAGGTGTGTTTGGGCAAATACTCACTGATGATAATCAGCAACAGAGCAACCACTACCAAGGCAATTATCATCTTCATCTGTGGAGGAGACGGCCCACGTTAGACACATTTCAACACCTGTCTCTTTCACTAGCACAGACCAACGCAAATGCTAACGAATGTGATATATGGAGCAGGCGTCACACACACATCTTACAGACATATCTTGCACAGATACACAGAACATCTCACCTTCATGTCCTTCCACCACATTCTCCTGTGCAGCTGCTTGGCTCGGCTACTGAAGGCAGACGCGTTGTCCGATAGGCTCTCTGGTCAAAACACATGAGCGCAGCGCAGACGAGGACACGTGAGGAGAAGAGAAAACGACACAGAATAGAACATCTGTTAAGAACAAAATGAACAACAAGCTGTGTATTGTTTTGACTATTTTGAGAGCATGATGGAAACTGCCCGGCTCTTGTTTGTGTAGCTATGATATCATGTGTGACAGTTATATAAGGCTTCAGCCCTCCTGGTGAGATCACTCCTGTCCGGATTATAAAAAAAACAGGCAACTCTATTGGCACGAGATGTACTAAAGCGACATGTTGCCAAATTCATTTCGGAACAAAAACACACTACCTCCAACTTCCTCCACTCGCTCTTTCTCCGTCTCTCGATATCTCTCTCCAAAACGCTCGCCCACACTCAGGGCCGTAGCCAGGGTTCCGAAATAGGGGAGGTCCAAAAAAATTGAGTTTTCCCCCCCCCCTTTTTAAGCCATATTTAGAGTAATATATCATTTTAAATCAACATTAGGATTATACTGTTGTGATGTCATTATTCAGTATATTCTCTTTCATGTCATCACCTGCTCAGCTCTCCTGTCAACATAATTGTAACTAACAAACACAAACTGTTTTAGCCAAATTCATATCAAAATGACACCTACAAACACAGGTACACAACCCAAGCCGTACACAACACACAAAGTTACTTAGACAGACTAGACACTTACTTTCTTGGTTGTTGCTAAAAAATCTGTCAGTGTGTGTCACTCACTGTCTGTCGTTCACTCGCTCACTGTCTCGCAGCTCGCTCACCTTCAATTATCTCGCCAGGCAGACAGACAGTCATCACTCACCACCATGCTGCTGCTCTCTCAGAATCAAGTTACCGCGGACGCGGCGTCAGATGACTTCCTGCCTGACCTGCCTTTCGTTTCAAAATAAAAGCGATCCCGTGTTTTTCATGCTTTTCCTGTTTTCCTTGCAGATTGTTTTATTTTTTTACAATCTTCGTTCTCAGGACACTCTACAATTTTCTGTTCCCAAAGTCCGAACTGAATTGGGGAAGAAAGCTTTTAGGTTCTCTGCACCCACCGCATGGAACAGTCTGCAGTCTGATCTTAAACTTAATAGCTTAGTAACCTTAAATGGTTTTAAGGCTATGGTAAAATCTCTTGAGAACAGGCTGTCTGTATGCAAATGTTTTATTTGATAATTTTAATGTTTTTCAATTGTATGTGTTTATGTGTTTGTTTGTTGTAACTTTGTGTTGCTGCTGTTTCTTGGCCAGGTCTCTCTTGTAAAAGAGATCTTTGATCTCAATGGGACAAACCTGGTTAAATAAAGGCTAAAAAAAAAAAATCTCTGAAATATTAAAAAAATCTCTGAAATATTAGGGGAGGTCCGGACCTCCCCGTTCTCATAGCTAGCTACGGCCCTGCCCACACTCTCCTCTCTCCCTCCTTCTGTTTCTTAGATACCGTTGTTGACTGGTGCCGTGTGTGTGTGTGTGTGTGTGTGTGTGTGTGTCTGTGTGTCTGTGTGTGTGTGTGTGTTAACAGGAAGGTTACGGCTCCCTAGCGTGCGGCGCTGGACTTGCCCGAGCCCCTGTCCCTCCCTGTCTGTCTGTCATGTGTCTGCTGTTTCCATGTCCATGTGCCTGTTAACAAGCTGTCACTCACTACTACAAAGAGAAGCTGCGCTCAAGACAAGATGCTTGTTAATCGTGAGGAATTTACCACAGGTTTTGGCGGCACGTGATTCAGAGGGAAGCTGCCCACATCGATCATAGCATTATACTCTCTATGCTACAATAGCATGAATGCACTTATTAGGGGTGGCATCATGCAGAGCCGTGGACATACCCGCAAATACACAAACATGCGCGCACGCACACACACACAAACGTGCAAGTGTTCCAGTGCACGTGAATGTGTTCCAGATGTGCGTCATTGTCTTGGTTGACATGACAGAGTGAAGCAGTTATGCAACATCTGCAGATGTCATGATGAGGCCTAATGGACTGGCGAGCACTTCGGTTTCATCTCTTCATCCACAGAGACGGGAGACGCACTGTGCGTGTCTTGTTGAAAGGCTTGCATGTGCGTGAAGTCGTGTAAAACGGAGGGACCTCAAAAACCCGTTTCACACACCTGTTTATATACACCGAGTCAATGAGTAGAGCTGCGTGAATGAGTGTGAGACCTGTCCAACACCTTCAGACACACACCTGGTAAAACACTAAACCTGGACATTTCATTAACACCTTTGTGCTGAGCATATCAACGGGCACCAATTGCTACGTCCCCTGGGTCCTGTAAGTGGTGGTACAGTATGTGCGCATGTGCGCACACACACACACACACACACACACACACACACACACACACACACACACACACACACCCCTCACCTGACTTGTCCTGCAGGTCGTCGAGACGTTCACCCCTCTCTATCACTTTGGAGATGTTCTCCTGCATCACATCGATGACCTCATCAACCTGCGACTGCACCCTATAGGAGGAAAGTTGGTGTGGGAGAGAGAAATAAAGAACAGACAATCAAGTCAATTAAACACATAAATGACTAAAGGGGATATGGTGAAGGGCTGGACTGGTTTGTGACTGGGCAAAGAACTCGACTGCTTTCCCAACAATATCCTTCTCTCTCTATCGCTATCCTCGTCCAGTTGGCAGGCAATAAAAGACAACGCCTGTCAGACGGTGTTTAGCCTCAGTGTGACCTGCTGCACCTGTTGTCTATCTACAGAAACGTGATCATATCCTCACCTTCGCTCACATCTGTACCAACTTGGGCATGGCATAACCATTCCATCTAGCAAAACCTCTCAGAGGGAGGGATGCAGGCCTGCAGGGACACCTCTCAGAGGGATGCAGGGACACCTCTCAGAGGGATGCAGGGACACCTCTCAGAGGGATGCAGGGACACCTCTCAGAGGGATGCAGGGACACCTCTCAGAGGGATGCAGGGACACCTCTCAGAGGGATGCAGGGACACCTCTCAGAGGGCTGCAGGGACACCTCTCAGAGGGATGCAGGGACACCTCTTAGAGGGATGCAGGGACACCTCTCAGAGGGATGCAGGCCTGCAGGGACACCTCTTAGAGGGATGCAGGGACACCTCTTAGAGGGATGCAGGGACACCTCTCAGAGGGATGCAGGGACACCTCTTAGAGGGATGCAGGGACACCTCTCAGAGGGATGCAGGGACACCTCTTAGAGGGATGCAGGGACACCTCTCAGAGGGATGCAGGCCTGCAGGGACACCTCTCAGAGGGATGCAGGGACAGTGACAATGATGACAGGGGCAAATAACAAAGGGGAAGAGGCTGAAGAGAAAGTAGAAGTAATACTAAGGCAAGCTATTTATTTTTCTCCAACACCTGTTTTATGACATAAACCCACAATTTTCCAGTGCAATTAGTCTGATGGTCTCCTCTGTTTAATAAAGATCAGGGCCAGGCTGAGGATTGCATGACATCATCGCAACCTTGGACTTGAATGTGACTCCCTATTCCAAGCAGGTAATGGTAAAGATGCATGACCATAACCTGAGCGAAACATGGCATCAGGAACTGGGAGACGCATGCACGCACGCACGCGCGCGCACGCACACACACACACACACACACACACACACACACACACACACACACACACACACACACACACACACACACACACACACACACACACACACACACACACACACACACACACACACACACACACACACACACACTTTGAGGACCTGACCTCAGAGGGTACAGGTTAACACAGGCAGAGGTAAAGGGCCTTCCAGGAAACTCTGATGATGGCATGTAGTTTCATGTGCTCACATTAACGACAGATTGTGGAGCGTGAGGGCGAGCGTGAGGCCAGCGTGCAGCAGCAGCAGAGTCGGGTGCCAGACTGTCGCAATAATGACCTCCTCTGTTCTCTGGCAGTCTGTGACTGGAGGTTAATGTGGAAACAGACTCCAGAGGGATTGGAAGGTTACTTTGACCTGCACATCACGGGCTCTCTTACACAATCGGCTAACAACCTGGCTGGCACTCCTAGTAAATGTTATTAGCGTTAATATTATTCGTTTTATTAGGCACAGTTACGTAAGGCCAACACCAAAACATATTCCCAGCTCTGGTGTTTAGTAGTATTGAGGGATGTGAAAGTACTTACTGTTTGATTTTGTCATTCTGAGGTCCGAATCTGGGACCAGTTGGCCCTCTCCTGCAAGACAAGCATTCACCAAGCCATAGTTACTGATTAAATAATAGCCTATTCATTTTCAAAATGTGCAACTTGATTAATTTGGTTATTTGTTCCTTTTTTGGGGGGTATAGTGGTCTTATATTATTGCTGTTTTTTTTATCAAGTTTTTTCTGATTTTCTCTTCAATTGTACTCGGCCAATTTCCCTAGGCTGTCCCGGTTGTTGTTCCACCCCCTCTGCCGATCTGGGGAGAGTTGTAGACTAGCACATGGGAGGATCATACTATTCCCCCCAGTTCTCCTCCCCCCGAACAGGCACACCGGACACCGGACCAGGACAGGACACGTACCAGAACACAACAGAATATATCCACAAACTCACAGAAAGAAGTCTTCCTCTTCATCAGAGTCCTCTTCCAGCAGGTTCCTCTGTATAGGGCAAAAGGTCAGAGGTCAGACACGGATGACCTCTCACTCTTCATCGACTCCCGTCTCCTAATCAGTGGAATGTCCCATGATGGCGGCAGGACCAGTGGGGCTTGTGAAAAATGGGGCAGATCACACGCTGCAGACAGAGTACATTCCTGCCACTTGACCGGTGCTGCCAATACAGAGATCTAGGACTCCTCCAGGAGAACCCTGATTAATATGCTTATAGATGGTAGTATAATAGATGCTTCTGATTGCCTTCAGATCATTTAAACTGGTCTGTAGTGTTAGGCTGGTCTTAAATTTTGCGCATATATTCGTTTAATGCAAGTTAGGCCGCAAAAATAATGACTGACTCATTTTAAGCTAAAAAAATAAATAATAAAACCTTACCCCCAGGCTAACTCAGGCCATACAGACCCATGTTAGCATGGTTCTGACACCAGGCTAACTCAGGCCATACAGACCCATGTTAGCATGGTTCTGACACCAGGCTAACTCAGGCCATACATAGACCCATGTTAGCATGGTTCTGACACCAGGCTAACTCAGGCCATACATAGACCCATGTTAGCATGGTTATGACACCAGGCTAACTCAGGCCATACATAGACCCATGTTAGCATGGTTATGACACCAGGCTAACTCAGGCCATACATAGACGCAGGTTAGCATGGTTCTGACACCAGGCTAACTCAGGCCATACATAGACCCATGTTAGCATGGTTCTGACACCAGGCTAACTCAGGCCATACATAGACCCATGTTAGCATGGTTCTGACACCAGGCTAACTCAGGCCATACATAGACCCATGTTAGCATGGTTCTGACACCAGGCTAACTCAGGCCATACATAGACCCATGTTAGAGATTTAACGATACAGCCTATGAGGGAGCTAACTTCCAATGTTCGGATTAACACCGTTTACCGTTACTGTCGCTGCAATTCCCCCCCATGTCTTTTGTTGTTACACTCTTCGCTGCATTTTCCAAGTAAAAGGTGTTTGTAACTGTTGAATTCTTCCAAAAGACAAACTTTTTCTGCTGGACTAAACAGAGTTGAGCGGTTGGATGTGGTTACTTGGTTGGCCATTTTTTTCTACTTTCTTCATTTCATTTCAATTCATTGTACCACAGTCCCTCTTAAGATAGTCAACGGAGGAATTTAGACGTCTGACTATTTGCTATATGTAAGCCATAGTCAAAGTCTATCTTTGCCAAATGCACTGTTGTAATACACTCACAATGGCTTCAACAATAAAGGCTTATCTCGTGTTCTTCTTACAAAAAGCTCCTGCAGTTCTGCTCTGTTCTTCTTAAGGTCTGACTCACTCAGTGTGGCCATAACGGACCTCCTTACTGAACAGGGTCTGACTCACTCAGTGGCCATAATGGATCTCCTTACTGAACAGGGTCTGACTCACTCGGTGGCCATAACGGATCTGAAGAAGAGATAGAGGAGGAAGAATAGAGGGAGGCTTCTTGATTATCTGACAAAAACATGTTTGTAATCACAAGTTTGTGATTCACAACCAGGTCTAAACCATTAATGGCTCCTTCAATCATCTTCAGGTCCAATATGGTCTACTACTTCTGATACATGCATACCAAGGATTATGTAAAGTACCCACTCTCAGAACCTCACTCTCTGTGCAGGGTATAAAAACCAGCTTGGAACAGGAGGGTGCAGAGATAGATGGTGATCTTTGGGATGAGGACATAAACAAATTATCTGCCAACTCTAGCCACTGTCTTATTCAATTTAAGATGATCCACAGACGTCATTATGCTAAAACAAAGTTACACAAAATCTTTCCAGATGTATTTCCATATTTCCATTGTGTGACAAATGCCATAGTGAAGAAACCAGTCTTCTGCAGTTATGTTCTCTGTCCTAAGTTAACTCCATTTTGGACTAATCTATTCCAAATTTTATCAAATATTTTTGCATAAATGGAACCTGACCCACTTCTGGTGGTGCTTGGAGTCTACGATCAGTTTTCCTTGCTTAAAACAATTTCAACAACTGCTATCTTAATGCACTTATCGTAGCAAAGAAACTTATTTTAATGTTCTGGGAAAAGGCAGAGGTCCCACCTGTCAAATTATGGCTGGAAGAAATAGTACAACCTGGACAGAATATGTTTGTCGTTATTAAACAAACTGAAACAGTTACAACAGGATTTAAATTAGCATCCCTTTCTACAATACATCTTAACTCAAACTGATCAGTTGTACAATATTGATGCCCCTCTTTGATGTGACAGGATGTAAAGCCCCAGGAAGGTGTGTGTGTGTGTGTGGGGGGGGGGGGGAATAAAGGGATAGTTGTATACTTGTCTTTGTTTTTGTATTGTTTTTCCCCTTCTCTCTTCTTTTATTTTTGTTTGGTGGTCTGTCAAGATATACTAGTATATAACTTTTCTAGCTTGTCGTTTTTAAACATTCAAAGTTGGTCCCTCCTCCCCCGGCTCCACAAGTGAGCGAGTGCAGTTCGGTGGTCGATAAGAGATGGACAGTGAATGGAGAGAACAAGCGGCACAAAACTGGGTGAAACAGGGATTAAAAGTGATTTTTTGATTGTTTCACAGGAGTTCCTGATTTTGTTGGAATACTGTCTGCTCGAGTCAGCTCAGCTGTGCTGCTCTGCGTATGTTACTGGCTGGGGGGGGTGACACACCCTACGTGGGGCTGCTCAAACATTGCAGCCCAGAAACGTCCCGACTCCTGACAACAGCAAAACAGAGAGAAACAGAGAGAGAGAGAGAGAGAGAGAGAGAGAGAGAGAGAGAGAGAGAGAGAGAGAGAGAGAGAGAGAGAGAGAGAGGAGAGAGAGAGGAGAGAGAGAGAGAGAGAGAGAGAGAGAGAGAGAGAGAGAGAGGAGCTAGTTGAGGTGGTTCGGGCATCTGGTAAGGATGCCACCTGCACCTGCACGTGTTCCAGGCACGTCCAGCTGGGAGGAGACCACGTGGCAGACCGAGGGCTAGGTGGTGGAGAGATTATATCTCCATGCTGGCCTGGGAACGCCTCAGGATTCCCCAGTCAGAGCTGGCTAATGTGGCCAGGGAAAGGGAAGTCTGGGGACCCCTGCTTTAACGGCTATCTTTTTGTGTGGAAAATGCAGGGAACTTCTTTCAATGTAAAGCGAGGACACATCTGTAATACTGAATGTATTTTACGGCTGCTTCCTCAATAAAAAAAGATTTGAACACATAAACCATTGATGGTTTTAATAGGGGCAGAGGATGCCCTGTGTTAAATGCTATTCATAGAGAATTAGTCAGGACAGCTGCATGAAATTCTCAGAGGAAGAGAATAGACTACTTGCACAACTCCACTACTTCCTGAAATGAGTAGGGCATCTTGGTTTCCTGTCCTACACTATTGGATGAACTGATTAATGTCGGGTGTGCCTGACTGCTGCAGTCACAACAGTGATCAGGCACACCTGACATTAATCAGTTCATCCAATAGTGTAGGACAGGAAACCAAGATGCCCTACTCTTTTCAGGAAGTAGTGGAGTTGTGCAAGTAGTCTATTGGACCAGATAGAGAGAGACACATTCTGCCTGTTTATCATTGGATGGCAGGCATGACTGATGAGGTCTATGTTGGCTGCTACTGAGACAGAAAAGTTTATCTTGACTACAGATGATCTTGCACCCCCAGACATCCTAAGCCTGTAGGGCACCGTATGAATTAGTATCAATGAAATGTGAATAGAGTTCGAGTGCACAGAAGTGAGTTAGACACTGAATCACATCTGGGCTGGTGCAGATACAGTGCACTGCCCTCTAAGGATGAAATAGAGTTTGTTTCTCAGGGACACCTTGACAGGGATAACACACCGGCTGCCACAGAGAAGATTGAATCTGCCACCTTCTAATAATGGTGAGCACCTCCCAACAGCCAGGCTGCCAGGCTGCCAGGCTGCAGAATGAGACGCTCAGAGGAGGAAAAAGCACAGTCGGGACGTCCCGTTAAGGAGAGAGAGAAAGCAGCTATGCCGAGAGACACATGTCGAGGAACGGAGGCCATATGATCATAAAGGACTTTACGAGTGGAGGCGCTAATGTTCTCCTCCTGCACAGCCTCTTTCTTTCCACTGACCAGCAGAGCAGACAGGAGGACGACTGTTAGCTATTATGGATGGAGGAGGAGGGGGATCGACTGTTTGTCATGCAAGAGCCCCCGTGTGCTTAGCTTTGATCAGCAGCTCAGCACAACAGGATTACGCTCCGAGAAAGAAGAACCAAGAAAGGGGAAAGAAGCAAAGGGGAAGATGGGAAGATGATGAACGAGTTCTGATGAAGACCAGACATTTGGCGCCACCGGGTCCTGGAAGTTCTCCTCTACTCCCTCGCTGCCTTCAATGGTCCACTCCCGTTTGTTCTCTCCCTGACTTTCAAATCATTTATTTTCCTCAGTTATTAGATTTGACAAACAAAATACTTCAAAATACTATCAACAACTTGTCTCTTGGGGAAATTCAAAATTAAATTAAATGTTTAACTGTGTATTCTATGATGATTACTGTGGAGATGAACGCCTCAACAGAAGATAATGTTGAATAATAGCTGAATAATTGTTCAGCCCCAGCCAATTTCACACCTTTCTACATGATCTGAATGACTCTTCTGCTGTTCGCTGAGCTTCGCTCCCTCCATTCCCTACTTTCACACTCTGCCTATGTGGTAGCTTCTGGCGATGGCTTCAACCGTTCCAACGCCACCCCTCCCGCCGTCTGTGTCTCACCCTCTCGCTGCGAATTGATCCGGTGACCTCATCATCATTGAGGTGTCGTTTAAACTTGGGGGGCATGGTGTCTTCAGGCTGCTCCTCCCGCTCTGGCTCCCTCTGTAGGACAGGAGGAGAGGAACATCAGTTAGGCTCTTTGGGAGAGCGCCTTAACACACACAATGAGGCCTCAGCACACCTGCAGCAACTCACAATGGGTGTGTGAAAGTGTTACACCAGGGCAGCTTGCTGAATGAGGAAGTCCTCTGATGTTGGTAGGTGTGATTTTAACTACCTGGGGACCAGGGAGCACAAACCATGACACACTTCATCTTAATCCTTCCACGGGACAATGTCATTTGCTCTGTAATGGTTGTACATATTAGGCTGTTCATGGTCAAGCAGTCTGAGGAAGGGCTCTAGCCACAACACTTCCTGTTCAGAAGACTGCCTTTGTTATTAGTCAGCGCTGGCCTTGCAATAGCCTCATTTTTAACATTTTTTTCTGGACTCTTCTTTGGAACAGCTTTAGGATTTCTTCCTTCGCCCCTGCTGCACTGTAGAGCGCTACAAATCTGTGAAAATCTAGGTCTTTTAATCATTATACCGCTTGTCAGTGGAGAGAATACACAAGAAATAAAACAGGATCCTAATTCCAAACATTTCTGGTGCAAGCAGGCATTGAGTCTAACTAGGCTGGGAAGGAAATATCATCATGGTTTTGTGGGCCTTTCGGGCCAAAAACTCAACCATCCCTCGAGGGGGAAACATGCTGTTCTTCTAGCTACACCTAATCCTTTCTCTGGTCTGTGTCTGTTTGTTCCAAACAACACAAGTTACACTGCGAGGCAACACAGCAGCTCACTCAAGATGCCTCTGTGGTGCTCAAGTTAAAAGCCTTCCAGACAAAATGAGGTCCTCAAGCGCTGGTGTAGTCACTGGGGGACTGCTTTAAATGAAACACAGCAGTCTCACTCACTCACTCACTCATTCACTCACTCACGCACCACCGCTCCCATTCCTGCAATGCAATTTATACCATTGAATCCAGTTCAGCCTGAAACTGTGGCTTTCTCAGCGTCCTTTTCTGGCTCTGCAGTCGGAAAAAGGCCTTTCAGTGGCCAGGAGCGCAGAGGAACTTTCCAGTAAACAGAGCAGAAGAGAGGCAGGGGACAGGGCTCTATCTGAAGCAGCGACAAAATGAAGAGAGAGATATAAAGAAACAGAGAAATAGGAAAAGCCAATGGCGCGCTCCAGTTGCACTGGGAACTAGGAATATCCCAGCTGAGTGATGTGACACCGGAGTTGACCGTGTTCCAGTAAAACCGTTGGAAAACCAGCCAGGGTTAGCTCTAGCCAGCCACTGTAGCCAGGCTGCGTGTATCGTTTTCCTAACCTAGTTTAGGTGAAACCACGCTCACCTCTGCATTGTTGTAAATGCGTAGTGTGTAGTGTGTAATATTTCTGATCACATTGTCTCATTATCTTTTGTTGTGTTTTATGCTTTTTTAACACGTCTTATGGTGGCACCAAAGACAAATTTCCACTTGTGGATAATAACGTTTTTTTGTATTCGTATTCGTATGACGCGACCGGAAGAAGCCCCAGGCCGCTCTGCTAGCTTAGAAAGCTAGCAAAACGTTCAGCTAAAAAGTTTTTATTAACCAAATCTTTGCCCTAACCGTAAGATTAAAACCTTCATAAGACCTCACGCCAATTGTAACTTCAAAGTTCAAAGTTGTTAACTTCAAGTTCAGGTGATGTCACATGACCTTTGAACTGGGAGATTCCTAGTTCCCAGTGCAACTGGAACGCTGCACAAGTCTAGCATATTAGGGTTGCAAAAAGTAGACTTTAAATAACTAGCCTGTTTCAAGAGAAGTGCTAGGTGCAATCCATATGAAAGCAGTATTGTCTTAATCCAAATATAGCCTGGGATTGATGACATACGGTGGCAGACAGGGTGGTAATTCACCTTTTTCACTTCCCACCCAATTCACCTATTTTGTGTCTAAAAGGCAGGAAGGAACACAGGTGCAAGCTGAACATTAATGAGGGTTTCCAACTTCCAATCCATCTGGTGATCCAGTGCTGGGGCCCTTGTTACTGTTTTGCTTTCACTTGTGTTACTTCCTGCCTTTTAGACACAAAATGGGTGAATTGGGTGTTTAGTGAAAAATGCTAATGTCAGATTTTGAACTGAAGCACTGAGGAGATGGGCCATACTAGTGAAGCTAGAGCCCCACAGATTGTGGATCATTTAATGATCTACAATCCTTGTACTGTGGTGTATTGGCTTCAGCTGGAAGAGAAAAACTTTTTAAATGAGCTTTGAACGAAGTATTTTTGTTTGACTGCGCAAGTAAGCATATACTTCACATTTAGAGCCCCCCCCCCCACCGAAGGAGCACAGCTGTTTGTTTACACTACAGTTCATTTCTGTAACATAAGAGAGCAAATCAGGTGCTGAGGCTGAGCTTCTTCGTTTTAAGTTGTAGCAAAAGGAAGTCTCAGAAGCTTTTCTACTTTTTCACATTCAGATACACCACCACCGTGACTAAATAAAAGAAAACGGCCGCTGTAGCGCCAACAGTAGCTATAATAGCTAGACTATAGAAACAGGCCGCGGCTGAATTGACAAATGTAGCTGTGGTTAGCATGACAATGCTAACGTGGCTAGCTACCTGCTGTTTCCACAAGATCCACTCCTCGATGTTGACGAATACAATTTCTTTTAGAACCTCGGTTATAAATCCAGGCTGTGAGGAGGCGGAGATGTCACCGTGCTGTCAGTGCATCTCAGATGCTGCCTGGACGATTAGCATGGATTAACATTGAGGATGTTAGCGGCTAGCGGCACCGTTGTCTTTCCTTTCTGATCAGCTGACCAGAAATGAACATAAACAGCTGGAGGAGGAGACTGGCGTTGCCAGATGCGGACAGCAAGCTGTATTTTAGGAAGTTTATCTGATTTAGAACTAGAACAGATAGGAGGCGCGTTTATTAAACTGCGGTAACACACGATGTTATATTCAAAAGAAATAACGCAAATGTTTATTATTGATTATTTATTTGTTGTTATTATTGTTATTGTTGTTATTATTATTATTAGGCTATTTGATGATGCTGTAATGAAGTTTCTGAACAGTAGAACAGTAGACATTCAATTTGGGCTTTTATTATGAAGGGCTGTGTGAAGTGTGTCTTGAGCTGTGAACTAAGCTGTCACTCAGCAGTTGTGATGTAATCAGTGATGTCACTCGAGCAATCGGTGATGTCACCAGTGATGTCACTCAAGCAATTGTGATGTCACCAGTGAAGTCAGTGATGTCACTCGGGTATGATGTAATCGGTAATGTCACTCAAGCAATGTCATCAGTGATATCACAAACAGACAGGGGGTGAAAGAGGACGATATGGACACAGAATGTAGGGAAACTGGATGGATAAATCCAGAAGGAGGCGGTAATGCAACATAGGGATGCCAACTGCCATAAAACACCACAGAAGAAGAAGATCAGCGATATCAGCAATTGTGATGTCATCTGAAGTCAAGCAGTAGAATGTACAAATATTACTGGCCCATTTTGGGTGAAGTATTATGCAAGAGTAGTGTTACAAGTTTGTTGACCAGGGTGTTTATCCATTACAGGCCGCTTAAAAAAGGGTAATAAATTAACAGTATACCCAATTCTCCAGGCACCACTGCACCACTGGTACCAAGTACTTCAAGGAATTCCTTTTATAAATGAATTAGTGGCCTATTTAGCTTATTTCAATGTTTTCATTTATGGTTTATGGTTTAAATCAGGGGTGTCAAACTATTTTTAGTTCATGGGCCACATGGGGCTTAATTTGGTCTCAAGTGGGCCAGACACAGAAAACCAATGCATAATAACCTATAAATAACAACACGTCCCAATTTTCCAGCTTATTTTAGGCCTACAGGTACATTTTAAGAACACAGTATCACATTAATAATCACATACAGTAGGGTTATGTTATCTCTGCTACCATAGACCCAAATCTACTTTCTGTAACTGTGTCTTACATGTGACGCCAACTGTGCAATTCTCTATATTCAAAGGTAGCCTAATGAAAATAGTAGCCTACCATTTAGTATGAATACAGAAAGCATGAATAGGCTATTTAATATTGTAACTACGTTGCTTCTGAAACCTGGTACTTTCACAAGTGCATCAGATGTCAAATCCTGATCTTGAAAAGTTGGATTGAAGGACTTCTCAGTGCAATTTTCACACTTTGCAAAGTCATCCTGTGGGCCAGATTGGAGACCTTTTAGGGCAGTGATACTCAACTTGCGGCCCGCGATAGGATGCAGAGTGGCCCCCTGACCATTTTCTAATTCACAGTGAAAACTAATGTTAAATAAAGTTTGACTGAGCTCCAGCTAAATTGTCAAATTGCCGTCTGCTCGCCGCCCAGGCACTTACAGTATATGTACTTAACTACCATAACTTAACTTAACCTAACTAACTAACTGTGTGCACAAAATTGTGAGTCTAAACCGGCTGACACCCCAAATACCTACAATTCGCTACAGAAAAAAATATATTAATGTTTGTTTATTAACTGGCCCCTGGCCTCCTGTCATTTTGCAGAAGTGGCCCCCGGGCAAAGCAAGTTGAGTATCCCTGCTTTAGGGGGCCGATTCTGGCCCACGGGCCATATGTTTGATGGACCTGGTTTAAATTCATAGCTTCTGCTTATGATGATGATGCTGTAATGTGAATCCTGCATTTCAGGATTCACTAAAAACTGAGCTTGCTGTTGTATCCTTAAACTTGAAACATGCCTTACCTGTAGATGGCAGCAACATGCCTCACATGCGTCTAGCGTGACTGCAATTTCAGAAGAAGAAGGAGAAGATCAACTTTTACAGGAAGTGTGTGTTTTCTCGATGTCTCGCTTTGAGAGAGACTACTCGCTTCAGACATACAGCACGTGCTAGGGTGCTAGGGTTTATTATTCTGAGATGCAGGGTGCCAGAAGCAGTGCGAACAAGGCTGGACACCCTCTTTTCGGAGGCGCCCTGTCCGCCATCATCCCTCACAGTGCAAAGGACATCAGCGAGCTGAGGGAGATCCCAGACAACCAGGAGGTGTTCGCCCATTCCCACACCGACCAGAGCCTCACAGTGGAGTTGCTGGAGTTTCAGAGCCAGGTGGAAGACCAGTACGCCGCCCGCTATCACTTCGAGGACATCGCGGACAGCAACAAAGCCCTGGAGCCGGCGGGCGCTTTGGAGGTGACCGGTGTCGAGCCCCTGCCCAAATCTGAGCTGGCCCTGTCACAGTGCAGCTCCGCCTGGGTACTGACGGGGACGCAGTGCGTGTCTAAATTCAACGAAGAAGCGAGGAACACAGTGGCCCTTCACCTCGGGCTGTTCCGCCTGCCACAGTTCTCCACAGATGTGCTAATAACTTTCAATGACCCGCAGAGCATCAGCGCCGACAGCAGCAGCGCAGGGACTCAGTCCAGGGAGCCGTGGACGGTGCAGGACTTCCATCGCCTTTTGCGGTCTCTCACTCTGCACAACCCGGGGCTGTTTGGGTAGCACAGGTGCGCTCCCATTTAGGATTACAGGATCACCCCAACTGATTTAAACTACACTATATGACCCAGGCTCATTACAACATGCTATACGCTTGTTATGTTGGAGCCCCACTGGAATCAAGCCTGCAGCATGTTTTGGGTCCCAGGTTGGGACTCCCAACTCAAAAGTAAACAAGAGAATGACCTGGATTAGAGGGCCCTGCTCATGCATCAAAAATATAGGAATACATGTTATGTTTTCCCTTTGTTGTTGAAAAGAAAGAACAGATATTAACCAATTATACATAATAAAAACATTTACTTTTTAAGAAAAAGCCCCGGCTGATGTGTTATTTATTTGGATAATCTGGACAAGATTCATAATTACCAAAAGCTGTTCTACCTTGTACTTTAGGGATATAGCATAAATCAGTATCGCATCAATACCATGCTTTTTAAAGGCACTTCTGCTTTATTACACATTATTATTAAAAAAATTACAGTATGACTGTTACAAAGGCTCTGCATCAATGCCAATTCGCTGGCCACTGCCCGGAGCATATTCTGTGCCTCCGAGCCCAGCTAGGTCCCTGGAAGCTGTTCCTGGATCTATCGAGAGTGATGACATCTTCACCGCACCGATGACATCACAATGGGACCTCAATCAGACATCACTGGCGTAACTGATGATGTCATAGCCAACCAACCAGACATCATTGACAATATGACATCGACAGTGTGACATCACCAAAGCTGGGATGTGAGATGTGAGTTATGACATAAGCAGTATGCCTATGACAAGCTACCAGATATGTGCCAGCCTACAAGAGGGAGACCAGCATCGCTACGGACCAGCCAGGTCCTGCCAGACCTCTCCAACAATGACAGATTAGGCAACAAAGATCATGAATACATTGTACATGATTTAACTGCCAGGGTGCTAAGCTTTATAGCCTGCTAGTTTAAGGTGTCAGCCAGGCCAAAAAGATTGAGAACCATTGCACCAAGTAGCCAAGGCCCAGGGCCACACTGCAGCATTCCAGGGCCTGGAAAAAGCTACAGAGCTAAGCTAAAACTCCCTCCTGTTCCCACACCCTCATCAGGAATGACACACAGGATGTTTTCACAAACAGGAACAATAATAACATGTTTATCCAAAGTAGTTGGGATAGGGAGTAGCTGCCATATTTCCATTGTGATAATGGGGATGTTACCTTTAATGAAGGGATGTGGCTCTGCTGGGATCACTGAGATGCAAGGATGCCTGTGACTTTACGAGATCTTAATCTGTCATGACTGCACCGGGGACGCAGAGGGTTTGATGTGGCTTTCAGGGTGCAGTCTGCACTTCATCTTAATATAAGACCTACATGAGCGTGCCTGCTGTGACAAGTATTACTCAACATTATAGCCTCAAGTTAAAACCCGGTGCACCAGGGACAAAAGCAACCACGGAAAAAAAAGATGACGTGAGATTTCCAAATCTAAAGCGGGTTTCTTTCAACTTCAAATGGGCTTCTTTGAGTGAATGAGCGCCCATTTCCTCTAGTTTTACCATTCCATAAATTCTGTGTTTCAGCAAAACTCGCTCTTGAATGATGTCTCTCCAAGATTCAAGCTAATGGATCATTCCTCCATGAGGCCATTGAAGTGAATGACGGAAACAGTTGACTTTAATCCGTATTCCTGCTCGGACTCTGCCTCTCAATTTCCACTCTTTATGACCAGACCCAAGTCCCACTGGAGACACAAGGAGCTCTGTGACTAGTACCTACATGTGTACGGCTCCAGAGGGAAGATATAATGGGATAATGTCTTTTCACATTTCTAGATCTGGTATTGTATTGTTCTATTCTCCACTAGCCGTTTGAATCCACGTGTGTGTAACCATAGGGATACTGCATGTCTGTAACCCCAGAGGGACATGATTGGGGAAGAAGCAGAGAAGGATGGAGAAAGTGAAAGTTGGTGTCAAATGGAATGGAGTAGAAAAAAAACGGCACACATCAACAATTTTAAAACAAAGCAATGCCTACTTGTGACCCCAGTGATGAACAGTTCAACCGAACAATGATTTTTCCCTTTTCAGGTTGTTTCATTTGACTAGGAGACTTCAAGCTATTGATTGTAATCTAAATGTGTTAATTTTCAATGTTAAGTATGAAGTTTGCTGGGTGTTTCAAATCCAAAAAGTATAGGAAACGTTTGTCACAGCATGGACTATAATCAGTACTACTCCTACTGTAATTGCATGGTGCAACTGGCAGAGCAGAGAAACGCTTCCTGGGATTTTTCACATCTTGAAACGAGGCATCCTGGTGCCTCAGCTGGCTGATGGGTTCAAATCCGGCTTGAGACCTTTACCACTTGTCATCCTTCCCTCTCTTTCTCACAATCACAGACTGATGATTGGATGACATCTTTTCTCTGTACTATTATACAGTAAAGAGACAGACTGTGCGCAACTATGGGAAAATATGTAAATCTACCTTTGTAGCTTGTGTGAATGTGTATCATGTGTTTATTAACTAGGGCTTTTGGAAGTTCTCCTATGGATTGGGACATGTGGTACTGGAACTGTTCCAGGTGTCCCACGAGGAGAGAAGATGTTTACCCCAACGTTGTTATGGGGGAAAATATGCCTCTGGACAAATTATTGTAAACTGCTGTCGAGAAATGATTGTGAACAGCAACAGCATGCTTTTTTTTTTAATAATTTCCCATACCTTCTAAGGTAGACATAGTACATCTTGTGCCTTTTGAAAATTACACCAACACATACATTTAAGTAGCTTGGAGGGCCCCATTGAACGCTACAACCTTGAGAGTAACCATGTTGACTCTTGGTGACTTTAGGGCAGAGGAAAAGTGCGGGATGTCTTCACAGAGATGGATTTGACCTGTAGTGACCTGAGGTCTGGCATACATATTCCATATTCTGCTAAAGAACAAGGCTGACAGGTGGAGCCTCACTGATGAAGACAAATATGCATTTCCTGTTCCTTCCCAGAACAACTCACTCAGTCCTGACAGCTCTTCACACAGACCCATCAACCCCCCCCCCCCCCCCCCCGGCTTATATGCACCTTGTTGTTTTAACTCTTACTTTGGTGTATTACTCCCCTCATTTGTTACTTCCTTGTGCTGGGTTGTGTATGAGGGGAGTCATACACCAAAGTAAAGTTAAAACAATATTTTAGTAACTAAAGCTAATAAATAACTATATAACTATATACACAATACAAATTACATTAAACAAACAAATGGTGCATAGGTGAGGATGGAGAGACTGAAGGGTCTGAAAGTCTTCTCAAGCTCAATGAGTGCACCGGGCCCAGGTGCAACCAATCAGCTTAACGACCCCAACACCAGGCTCCTGCAAGACAGGTCCAGGAGAGTCGGAGGGTTTTCACACTTTTAGATGTTTTAATCACTGAGCTATTTTGAATGTATTTTTATGTCAATGGTTTTAATATAGAAAATGTATGAAACCCAAATAGTGATACATTGTCATTGTGTTACTTATGGGTTGGAATTATAGTGTGAAAATAAATTATTCCCCTTTTTTATTGGGGAACCCCTCAGGTCCCCGGACCACACTTTGAGAACCACTGCATTAGACTGTTAAGATTCTTCTTATGACTACATACATTATGTGGCAAATGTCTCAAGTGTTTGCACATCCCTATCTTTGTGTGTGATAAATGATCTGCTGTCACTTTTTCTCTCCCGCAGAGGATTGTGTGTGTGTGTGTGTGTGCAGACTCTTTCTGTACATCTGGGAGGCATCAGTCACAGGTGCGTGCACAGTTCCTGCCCAGAGACACCCAGCTCTAAGGTCATTTATTACACAGACTCCCCTGTTATCACCGTTGTGTTTGTACTGTCCTCCGACTGAGACCCTCTCCTCCCACATCCTTCTCTCTGGATGCCCCTCTCCTCTCCCCTCCTCCCCTTGCCATCCCCAGGAGCCAGTCTCAGCCACAGAGCGGTCTGCTGCTCTCATCACGACGCTGGATCACCTCTTTCTTTCTTTATGCTCTTCTGCAAGTCTATCTTTGTCAGGCCTTGGAAGCAAAGGTTGACTTCAAGTATCCACTGTGGAATAATGAAACGAGCCTTGAAACTATTTCCGCTTTCTTTCCACATTATCTGGAACATATTTTTTAACATCCTCATTTCCAAACAATTCAGACCATAAAACCACAGGGAAACACAGAGGAAGGAGGGGATCTGGTTATAATTAACAATAAGTTTATTAAAAACAAGGGACGGAAAACGGATATTATACAGCGTCCTTTGTACTGTAGAACAGATTCTCCAAATAGAAGCATGTGATCACAAATCTGGGATCGGCCCGAGTT
>NW_028151762.1:0-90000 GCF_964638095.1 Poromitra crassiceps | reverse complement strand
ATGTTATAGCAGACGTTTTGTCATTTCTAAAGAAATAGATTTTTCAGGTTCGCACAACATAGTATTGCATAAGGAGTTGCTCATAATAACTCTTTTTAAATCTTTAAAGTATTTTAGTTGCTGTTCTGGGTATGGCATTGCATCCCTGAGAAGGCTACATCGGTACAGCTGGGTTTCATTCAGGTTCATGTGTAAGGATACTCATTCTACAGTGGGTGTTTATATGATATACTGTGCAAATCTATATTTTTTAATCTCTTAAATTACATAATATTCCTTTGGTTTCTTCAGTGCGGTTTGCTGATATGTCAAAGAGATAGTTACACAAATAAATGACAAAACTCATAAGCAAACAGAAATGGTGAAGTGCTGCTCATTTCAGAGAGATACCGTATTGCACAGACAGATGAGATCATCTTCACGGTGGAAGAGTCATTTTCGTAACCCTAACCCTAGATGTGGGTATGGCAATTTGCAATGGTTCGGCAACGAAACTCCTGAGCGAAAAGGGCCCCATACGTTTTCTGCTCCCTTTTGGACCAGGAATCCAACTGCGCCATGCGCGGGCCTCTCCGGGCACCGTAAAAAAACTCATTTTCGTAACCCTAACCCTAGGTGCTAGTCGGGGTTAGACAATTGCTCGGCAACGAAACTCCTGAGCGAAAAGGGCCCCATACGTTTTCTGCTCCCTTTTGGACCAGGAATCCAACTGCGCCATGCGCGGGCCTCTCCGGGCACCGTAAAAAACCTCATTTTCGTAACCCTAACCCTAGATGTGGGTATGGCAATTTGCAATGGTTCGGCAACGAAACTCCTGAGCGAAAAGGGCCCCATACGTTTTCTGCTCCCTTTTGGACCAGGAATCCAACTGCGCCATGTGCGGGCCTCTCCGGGCACCGTAAAAAACCTCATTTTCGTAACCCTAACCCTAGATGTGGGTATGGCAATTTGCAATGGTTCGGCAACGAAACTCCTGAGCGAAAAGGGCCCCATACGTTTTCTGCTCCCTTTTGGACCAGGAATCCAACTGCGCCATGCGCGGGCCTCTCCGGGCACCGTAAAAAACCTCATTTTCGTAACCCTAACCCTAGATGTGGGTATGGCAATTTGCAATGGTTCGGCAACGAAACTCCTGAGCGAAAAGGGCCCCATACGTTTTCTGCTCCCTTTTGGACCAGGAATCCAACTGCGCCATGCGCGGGCCTCTCCGGGCACCGTAAAAAACCTCATTTTCGTAACCCTAACCCTAGATGTGGGTATGGCAATTTGCAATGGTTCGGCAACGAAACTCCTGAGCGAAAAGGGCCCCATACGTTTTCTGCTCCCTTTTGGACCAGGAATCCAACTGCGCCATGCGCGGGCCTCTCCGGGCACCGTAAAAAAACTCATTTTCGTAACCCTAACCCTAGGTGCTAGTCGGGGTTAGACAATTGCTCGGCAACGAAACTCCTGAGCGAAAAGGGCCCCATACGTTTTCTGCTCCCTTTTGGACCAGGAATCCAACTGCGCCATGCGCGGGCCTCTCCGGGCACCGTAAAAAACCTCATTTTCGTAACCCTAACCCTAGATGTGGGTATGGCAATTTGCAATGGTTCGGCAACGAAACTCCTGAGCGAAAAGGGCCCCATACGTTTTCTGCTCCCTTTTGGACCAGGAATCCAACTGCGCCATGCGCGGGCCTCTCCGGGCACCGTAAAAAACCTCATTTTCGTAACCCTAACCCTAGATGTGGGTATGGCAATTTGCAATGGTTCGGCAACGAAACTCCTGAGCGAAAAGGGCCCCATACGTTTTCTGCTCCCTTTTGGACCAGGAATCCAACTGCGCCATGCGCGGGCCTCTCCGGGCACCGTAAAAAACCTCATTTTCGTAACCCTAACCCTAGATGTGGGTATGGCAATTTGCAATGGTTCGGCAACGAAACTCCTGAGCGAAAAGGGCCCCATACGTTTTCTGCTCCCTTTTGGACCAGGAATCCAACTGCGCCATGCGCGGGCCTCTCCGGGCACCGTAAAAAAACTCATTTTCGTAACCCTAACCCTAGGTGCTAGTCGGGGTTAGACAATTGCTCGGCAACAAAACTCCTGAGCGAAAAGGGCCCCATACGTTTTCTGCTCCCTTTTGGACCAGGAATCCAACTGCGCCATGCGCGGGCCTCTCCGGGCACCGTAAAAAACCTCATTTTCGTAACCCTAACCCTAGATGTGGGTATGGCAATTTGCAATGGTTCGGCAACGAAACTCCTGAGCGAAAAGGGCCCCATACGTTTTCTGCTCCCTTTTGGACCAGGAATCCAACTGCGCCATGCGCGGGCCTCTCCGGGCACCGTAAAAAAACTCATTTTCGTAACCCTAACCCTAGATGTGGGTATGGCAATTTGCAATGGTTCGGCAACGAAACTCCTGAGCGAAAAGGGCCCCATACGTTTTCTGCTCCCTTTTGGACCAGGAATCCAACTGCGCCATGCGCGGGCCTCTCCGGGCACCGTAAAAAACCTCATTTTCGTAACCCTAACCCTAGATGTGGGTATGGCAATTTGCAATGGTTCGGCAACGAAACTCCTGAGCGAAAAGGGCCCCATACTTTTTCTGCTCCCTTTTGGACCAGGAATCCAACTGCGCCATGCGCGGGCCTCTCCGGGCACCGTAAAAAACCTCATTTTCGTAACCCTAACCCTAGATGTGGGTATGGCAATTTGCAATGGTTCGGCAACGAAACTCCTGAGCGAAAAGGGCCCCATACGTTTTCTGCTCCCTTTTGGACCAGGAATCCAACTGCGCCATGCGCGGGCCTCTCCGGGCACCGTAAAAAAACTCATTTTCGTAACCCTAACCCTAGGTGCTAGTCGGGGTTAGACAATTGCTCGGCAACGAAACTCCTGAGCGAAAAGGGCCCCATACGTTTTCTGCTCCCTTTTGGACCAGGAATCCAACTGCGCCATGCGCGGGCCTCTCCGGGCACCGTAAAAAACCTCATTTTCGTAACCCTAACCCTAGATGTGGGTATGGCAATTTGCAATGGTTCGGCAACGAAACTCCTGAGCGAAAAGGGCCCCATACGTTTTCTGCTCCCTTTTGGACCAGGAATCCAACTGCGCCATGCGCGGGCCTCTCCGGGCACCGTAAAAAACCTCATTTTCGTAACCCTAACCCTAGATGTGGGTATGGCAATTTGCAATGGTTCGGCAACGAAACTCCTGAGCGAAAAGGGCCCCATACGTTTTCTGCTCCCTTTTGGACCAGGAATCCAACTGCGCCATGCGCGGGCCTCTCCGGGCACCGTAAAAAACCTCATTTTCGTAACCCTAACCCTAGATGTGGGTATGGCAATTTGCAATGGTTCGGCAACGAAACTCCTGAGCGAAAAGGGCCCCATACGTTTTCTGCTCCCTTTTGGACCAGGAATCCAACTGCGCCATGCGCGGGCCTCTCCGGACACCGTAAAAAAACTCATTTTCGTAACCCTAACCCTAGGTGCTAGTCGGGGTTAGACAATTGCTCGGCAACGAAACTCCTGAGCGAAAAGGGCCCCATACGTTTTCTGCTCCCTTTTGGACCAGGAATCCAACTGCGCCATGCGCGGGCCTCTCCGGGCACCGTAAAAAAACTCATTTTCGTAACCCTAACCCTAGGTGCTAGTCGGGGTTAGACAATTGCTCGGCAACGAAACTCCTGAGCGAAAAGGGCCCCATACGTTTTCTGCTCCCTTTTGGACCAGGAATCCAACTGCGCCATGCGCGGGCCTCTCCGGGCACCGTAAAAAACCTCATTTTCGTAACCCTAACCCTAGATGTGGGTATGGCAATTTGCAATGGTTCGGCAACGAAACTCCTGAGCGAAAAGGGCCCCATACGTTTTCTGCTCCCTTTTGGACCAGGAATCCAACTGCGCCATGCGCGGGCCTCTCCGGGCACCGTAAAAAACCTCATTTTCGTAACCCTAACCCTAGATGTGGGTATGGCAATTTGCAATGGTTCGGCAACGAAACTCCTGAGCGAAAAGGGCCCCATACGTTTTCTGCTCCCTTTTGGACCAGGAATCCAACTGCGCCATGCGCGGGCCTCTCCGGGCACCGTAAAAAAACTCATTTTCGTAACCCTAACCCTAGGTGCTAGTCGGGGTTAGACAATTGCTCGGCAACGAAACTCCTGAGCGAAAAGGGCCCCATACGTTTTCTGCTCCCTTTTGGACCAGGAATCCAACTGCGCCATGCGCGGGCCTCTCCGGGCACCGTAAAAAAACTCATTTTCGTAACCCTAACCCTAGATGTGGGTATGGCAATTTGCAATGGTTCGGCAACGAAACTCCTGAGCGAAAAGGGCCCCATACGTTTTCTGCTCCCTTTTGGACCAGGAATCCAACTGCGCCATGCGCGGGCCTCCGGGCACCGTAAAAAAACTCATTTTCGTAACCCTAACCCTAGGTGCTAGTCGGGGTTAGACAATTGCTCGGCAACGAAACTCCTGAGCGAAAAGGGCCCCATACGTTTTCTGCTCCCTTTTGGACCAGGAATCCAACTGCGCCCTGCGCGGGCCTCTCCGGGCACCGTAAAAAACCTCATTTTCGTAACCCTAACCCTAGATGTGGGTATGGCAATTTGCAATGGTTCGGCAACGAAACTCCTGAGCGAAAAGGGCCCCATACGTTTTCTGCTCCCTTTTGGACCAGGAATCCAACTGCGCCATGCGCGGGCCTCTCCGGGCACCGTAAAAAACCTCATTTTCGTAACCCTAACCCTAGATGTGGGTATGGCAATTTGCAATGGTTCGGCAACGAAACTCCTGAGCGAAAAGGGCCCCATACGTTTTCTGCTCCCTTTTGGACCAGGAATCCAACTGCGCCATGCGCGGGCCTCTCCGGGCACCGTAAAAAAACTCATTTTCGTAACCCTAACCCTAGGTGCTAGTCGGGGTTAGACAATTGCTCGGCAACGAAACTCCTGAGCGAAAAGGGCCCCATACGTTTTCTGCTCCCTTTTGGACCAGGAATCCAACTGCGCCATGCGCGGGCCTCTCCGGGCACCGTAAAAAAACTCATTTTCGTAACCCTAACCCTAGATGTGGGTATGGCAATTTGCAATGGTTCGGCAACGAAACTCCTGAGCGAAAAGGGCCCCATACGTTTTCTGCTCCCTTTTGGACCAGGAATCCAACTGCGCCATGCGCGGGCCTCTCCGGGCACCGTAAAAAAACTCATTTTCGTAACCCTAACCCTAGGTGCTAGTCGGGGTTAGACAATTGCTCGGCAACGAAACTCCTGAGCGAAAAGGGCCCCATACGTTTTCTGCTCCCTTTTGGACCAGGAATCCAACTGCGCCATGCGCGGGCCTCTCCGGGCACCGTAAAAAACCTCATTTTCGTAACCCTAACCCTAGATGTGGGTATGGCAATTTGCAATGGTTCGGCAACGAAACTCCTGAGCGAAAAGGGCCCCATACGTTTTCTGCTCCCTTTTGGACCAGGAATCCAACTGCGCCATGCGCGGGCCTCTCCGGGCACCGTAAAAAACCTCATTTTCGTAACCCTAACCCTAGATGTGGGTATGGCAATTTGCAATGGTTCGGCAACGAAACTCCTGAGCGAAAAGGGCCCCATACGTTTTCTGCTCCCTTTTGGACCAGGAATCCAACTGCGCCATGCGCGGGCCTCTCCGGGCACCGTAAAAAACCTCATTTTCGTAACCCTAACCCTAGATGTGGGTATGGCAATTTGCAATGGTTCGGCAACGAAACTCCTGAGCGAAAAGGGCCCCATACGTTTTCTGCTCCCTTTTGGACCAGGAATCCAACTGCGCCATGCGCGGGCCTCTCCGGACACCGTAAAAAAACTCATTTTCGTAACCCTAACCCTAGGTGCTAGTCGGGGTTAGACAATTGCTCGGCAACGAAACTCCTGAGCGAAAAGGGCCCCATACGTTTTCTGCTCCCTTTTGGACCAGGAATCCAACTGCGCCATGCGCGGGCCTCTCCGGGCACCGTAAAAAAACTCATTTTCGTAACCCTAACCCTAGGTGCTAGTCGGGGTTAGACAATTGCTCGGCAACGAAACTCCTGAGCGAAAAGGGCCCCATACGTTTTCTGCTCCCTTTTGGACCAGGAATCCAACTGCGCCATGCGCGGGCCTCTCCGGGCACCGTAAAAAACCTCATTTTCGTAACCCTAACCCTAGATGTGGGTATGGCAATTTGCAATGGTTCGGCAACGAAACTCCTGAGCGAAAAGGGCCCCATACGTTTTCTGCTCCCTTTTGGACCAGGAATCCAACTGCGCCATGCGCGGGCCTCTCCGGGCACCGTAAAAAACCTCATTTTCGTAACCCTAACCCTAGATGTGGGTATGGCAATTTGCAATGGTTCGGCAACGAAACTCCTGAGCGAAAAGGGCCCCATACGTTTTCTGCTCCCTTTTGGACCAGGAATCCAACTGCGCCATGCGCGGGCCTCTCCGGGCACCGTAAAAAAACTCATTTTCGTAACCCTAACCCTAGGTGCTAGTCGGGGTTAGACAATTGCTCGGCAACGAAACTCCTGAGCGAAAAGGGCCCCATACGTTTTCTGCTCCCTTTTGGACCAGGAATCCAACTGCGCCATGCGCGGGCCTCTCCGGGCACCGTAAAAAAACTCATTTTCGTAACCCTAACCCTAGATGTGGGTATGGCAATTTGCAATGGTTCGGCAACGAAACTCCTGAGCGAAAAGGGCCCCATACGTTTTCTGCTCCCTTTTGGACCAGGAATCCAACTGCGCCATGCGCGGGCCTCCGGGCACCGTAAAAAAACTCATTTTCGTAACCCTAACCCTAGGTGCTAGTCGGGGTTAGACAATTGCTCGGCAACGAAACTCCTGAGCGAAAAGGGCCCCATACGTTTTCTGCTCCCTTTTGGACCAGGAATCCAACTGCGCCCTGCGCGGGCCTCTCCGGGCACCGTAAAAAACCTCATTTTCGTAACCCTAACCCTAGATGTGGGTATGGCAATTTGCAATGGTTCGGCAACGAAACTCCTGAGCGAAAAGGGCCCCATACGTTTTCTGCTCCCTTTTGGACCAGGAATCCAACTGCGCCATGCGCGGGCCTCTCCGGGCACCGTAAAAAACCTCATTTTCGTAACCCTAACCCTAGATGTGGGTATGGCAATTTGCAATGGTTCGGCAACGAAACTCCTGAGCGAAAAGGGCCCCATACGTTTTCTGCTCCCTTTTGGACCAGGAATCCAACTGCGCCATGCGCGGGCCTCTCCGGGCACCGTAAAAAAACTCATTTTCGTAACCCTAACCCTAGGTGCTAGTCGGGGTTAGACAATTGCTCGGCAACGAAACTCCTGAGCGAAAAGGGCCCCATACGTTTTCTGCTCCCTTTTGGACCAGGAATCCAACTGCGCCATGCGCGGGCCTCTCCGGGCACCGTAAAAAACCTCATTTTCGTAACCCTAACCCTAGATGTGGGTATGGCAATTTGCAATGGTTCGGCAACGAAACTCCTGAGCGAAAAGGGCCCCATACGTTTTCTGCTCCCTTTTGGACCAGGAATCCAACTGCGCCATGCGCGGGCCTCTCCGGGCACCGTAAAAAAACTCATTTTCGTAACCCTAACCCTAGGTGCTAGTCGGGGTTAGACAATTGCTCGGCAACGAAACTCCTGAGCGAAAAGGGCCCCATACGTTTTCTGCTCCCTTTTGGACCAGGAATCCAACTGCGCCATGCGCGGGCCTCTCCGGGCACCGTAAAAAACCTCATTTTCGTAACCCTAACCCTAGATGTGGGTATGGCAATTTGCAATGGTTCGGCAACGAAACTCCTGAGCGAAAAGGGCCCCATACGTTTTCTGCTCCCTTTTGGACCAGGAATCCAACTGCGCCATGCGCGGGCCTCTCCGGGCACCGTAAAAAAACTCATTTTCGTAACCCTAACCCTAGGTGCTAGTCGGGGTTAGACAATTGCTCGGCAACGAAACTCCTGAGCGAAAAGGGCCCCATACGTTTTCTGCTCCCTTTTGGACCAGGAATCCAACTGCGCCATGCGCGGGCCTCTCCGGGCACCGTAAAAAACCTCATTTTCGTAACCCTAACCCTAGATGTGGGTATGGCAATTTGCAATGGTTCGGCAACGAAACTCCTGAGCGAAAAGGGCCCCATACGTTTTCTGCTCCCTTTTGGACCAGGAATCCAACTGCGCCATGCGCGGGCCTCTCCGGGCACCGTAAAAAAAACTCATTTTCGTAACCCTAACCCTAGGTGCTAGTCGGGGTTAGACAATTGCTCGGCAACGAAACTCCTGAGCGAAAAGGGCCCCATACGTTTTCTGCTCCCTTTTGGACCAGGAATCCAACTGCGCCATGCGCGGGCCTCTCCGGGCACCGTAAAAAACCTCATTTTCGTAACCCTAACCCTAGATGTGGGTATGGCAATTTGCAATGGTTCGGCAACGAAACTCCTGAGCGAAAAGGGCCCCATACGTTTTCTGCTCCCTTTTGGACCAGGAATCCAACTGCGCCATGCGCGGACCTCTCCGGGCACCGTATAGGTGCTAGTCGGGGTTAGACAATTGCCATGCAAAAAGGCCTGGCACATTTGGAGGAATATTGATAGAAAACTACCTGTTATTATTGAACCATTCCACTTCAGACTCATAGTACCTCACCCCGGGGGTTCACCCAGAAACTTTTACAACAAACTGATGTAGCATTTCAGAATAAAAGCCTTCTAACTATTCATATTTCACTGCATCACATGTACATTTGGAGGAATATTGATAGAAAACTACCTGTTATTATTGAACCATTCCACTTCACACTCATAGTACTCCACCCCAGGAACCAGGAATCCAACTGCGCCATGCGCGGGCCTCTCCGGGCACCGTAAAAAACCTCATTTTCGTAACCCTAACCCTAGATGTGGGTATGGCAATTTGCAATGGTTCGGCAACGAAACTCCTGAGCGAAAAGGGCCCCATACGTTTTCTGCTCCCTTTTGGACCAGGAATCCAACTGCGCCATGCGCGGGCCTCTCCGGGCACCGTAAAAAAACTCATTTTCGTAACCCTAACCCTAGGTGCTAGTCGGGGTTAGACAATTGCTCGGCAACGAAACTCCTGAGCGAAAAGGGCCCCATACGTTTTCTGCTCCCTTTTGGACCAGGAATCCAACTGCGCCATGCGCGGGCCTCTCCGGGCACCGTAAAAAACCTCATTTTCGTAACCCTAACCCTAGATGTGGGTATGGCAATTTGCAATGGTTCGGCAACGAAACTCCTGAGCGAAAAGGGCCCCATACGTTTTCTGCTCCCTTTTGGACCAGGAATCCAACTGCGCCATGCGCGGGCCTCTCCGGGCACCGTAAAAAAAACTCATTTTCGTAACCCTAACCCTAGGTGCTAGTCGGGGTTAGACAATTGCTCGGCAACGAAACTCCTGAGCGAAAAGGGCCCCATACGTTTTCTGCTCCCTTTTGGACCAGGAATCCAACTGCGCCATGCGCGGGCCTCTCCGGGCACCGTAAAAAACCTCATTTTCGTAACCCTAACCCTAGATGTGGGTATGGCAATTTGCAATGGTTCGGCAACGAAACTCCTGAGCGAAAAGGGCCCCATACGTTTTCTGCTCCCTTTTGGACCAGGAATCCAACTGCGCCATGCGCGGACCTCTCCGGGCACCGTATAGGTGCTAGTCGGGGTTAGACAATTGCCATGCAAAAAGGCCTGGCACATTTGGAGGAATATTGATAGAAAACTACCTGTTATTATTGAACCATTCCACTTCAGACTCATAGTACCTCACCCCGGGGGTTCACCCAGAAACTTTTACAACAAACTGATGTAGCATTTCAGAATAAAAGCCTTCTAACTATTCATATTTCACTGCATCACATGTACATTTGGAGGAATATTGATAGAAAACTACCTGTTATTATTGAACCATTCCACTTCACACTCATAGTACTCCACCCCAGGAACCAGGAATCCAACTGCGCCATGCGCGGGCCTCTCCGGGCACCGTAAAAAACCTCATTTTCGTAACCCTAACCCTAGATGTGGGTATGGCAATTTGCAATGGTTCGGCAACAAAACTCCTGAGCGAAAAGGGCCCCATACGTTTTCTGCTCCCTTTTGGACCAGGAATCCAACTGCGCCATGCGCGGGCCTCTCCGGGCACCGTAAAAAACCTCATTTTCGTAACCCTAACCCTAGATGTGGGTATGGCAATTTGCAATGGTTCGGCAACGAAACTCCTGAGCGAAAAGGGCCCCATACGTTTTCTGCTCCCTTTTGGACCAGGAATCCAACTGCGCCATGCGCGGGCCTCTCCGGGCACCGTAAAAAAACTCATTTTCGTAACCCTAACCCTAGGTGCTAGTCGGGGTTAGACAATTGCTCGGCAACGAAACTCCTGAGCGAAAAGGGCCCCATACGTTTTCTGCTCCCTTTTGGACCAGGAATCCAACTGCGCCATGCGCGGGCCTCTCCGGGCACCGTAAAAAACCTCATTTTCGTAACCCTAACCCTAGATGTGGGTATGGCAATTTGCAATGGTTCGGCAACGAAACTCCTGAGCGAAAAGGGCCCCATACGTTTTCTGCTCCCTTTTGGACCAGGAATCCAACTGCGCCATGCGCGGGCCTCTCCGGGCACCGTAAAAAAACTCATTTTCGTAACCCTAACCCTAGGTGCTAGTCGGGGTTAGACAATTGCTCGGCAACGAAACTCCTGAGCGAAAAGGGCCCCATACGTTTTCTGCTCCCTTTTGGACCAGGAATCCAACTGCGCCATGCGCGGGCCTCTCCGGGCACCGTAAAAAACCTCATTTTCGTAACCCTAACCCTAGATGTGGGTATGGCAATTTGCAATGGTTCGGCAACGAAACTCCTGAGCGAAAAGGGCCCCATACGTTTTCTGCTCCCTTTTGGACCAGGAATCCAACTGCGCCATGCGCGGGCCTCTCCGGGCACCGTAAAAAAACTCATTTTCGTAACCCTAACCCTAGGTGCTAGTCGGGGTTAGACAATTGCTCGGCAACGAAACTCCTGAGCGAAAAGGGCCCCATACGTTTTCTGCTCCCTTTTGGACCAGGAATCCAACTGCGCCATGCGCGGGCCTCTCCGGGCACCGTAAAAAAACTCATTTTCGTAACCCTAACCCTAGGTGCTAGTCGGGGTTAGACAATTGCTCGGCAACGAAACTCCTGAGCGAAAAGGGCCCCATACGTTTTCTGCTCCCTTTTGGACCAGGAATCCAACTGCGCCATGCGCGGGCCTCTCCGGGCACCGTAAAAAACCTCATTTTCGTAACCCTAACCCTAGATGTGGGTATGGCAATTTGCAATGGTTCGGCAACGAAACTCCTGAGCGAAAAGGGCCCCATACGTTTTCTGCTCCCTTTTGGACCAGGAATCCAACTGCGCCATGCGCGGACCTCTCCGGGCACCGTATAGGTGCTAGTCGGGGTTAGACAATTGCCATGCAAAAAGGCCTGGCACATTTGGAGGAATATTGATAGAAAACTACCTGTTATTATTGAACCATTCCACTTCAGACTCATAGTACCTCACCCCGGGGGTTCACCCAGAAACTTTTACAACAAACTGATGTAGCATTTCAGAATAAAAGCCTTCTAACTATTCATATTTCACTGCATCACATGTACATTTGGAGGAATATTGATAGAAAACTACCTGTTATTATTTAACCATTCCACTTCACACTCATAGTACTCCACCCCAGGAACCAGGAATCCAACTGCGCCATGCGCGGGCCTCTCCGGGCACCGTAAAAAACCTCATTTTCGTAACCCTAACCCTAGATGTGGGTATGGCAATTTGCAATGGTTCGGCAACGAAACTCCTGAGCGAAAAGGGCCCCATACGTTTTCTGCTCCCTTTTGGACCAGGAATCCAACTGCGCCATGCGCGGGCCTCTCCGGGCACCGTAAAAAACCTCATTTTCGTAACCCTAACCCTAGATGTGGGTATGGCAATTTGCAATGGTTCGGCAACGAAACTCCTGAGCGAAAAGGGCCCCATACGTTTTCTGCTCCCTTTTGGACCAGGAATCCAACTGCGCCATGCGCGGGCCTCTCCGGGCACCGTAAAAAACCTCATGTTCGTAACCCTAACCCTAGATGTGGGTATGGCAATTTGCAATGGTTCGGCAACGAAACTCCTGAGCGAAAAGGGCCCCATACGTTTTCTGCTCCCTTTTGGACCAGGAATCCAACTGCGCCATGCGCGGGCCTCTCCGGGCACCGTAAAAAAACTCATTTTCGTAACCCTAACCCTAGGTGCTAGTCGGGGTTAGACAATTGCTCGGCAACGAAACTCCTGAGCGAAAAGGGCCCCATACGTTTTCTGCTCCCTTTTGGACCAGGAATCCAACTGCGCCATGCGCGGGCCTCTCCGGGCACCGTAAAAAACCTCATTTTCGTAACCCTAACCCTAGATGTGGGTATGGCAATTTGCAATGGTTCGGCAACGAAACTCCTGAGCGAAAAGGGCCCCATACGTTTTCTGCTCCCTTTTGGACCAGGAATCCAACTGCGCCATGCGCGGGCCTCTCCGGGCACCGTAAAAAAACTCATTTTCGTAACCCTAACCCTAGGTGCTAGTCGGGGTTAGACAATTGCTCGGCAACGAAACTCCTGAGCGAAAAGGGCCCCATACGTTTTCTGCTCCCTTTTGGACCAGGAATCCAACTGCGCCATGCGCGGGCCTCTCCGGGCACCGTAAAAAACCTCATTTTCGTAACCCTAACCCTAGATGTGGGTATGGCAATTTGCAATGGTTCGGCAACGAAACTCCTGAGCGAAAAGGGCCCCATACGTTTTCTGCTCCCTTTTGGACCAGGAATCCAACTGCGCCATGCGCGGGCCTCTCCGGGCACCGTAAAAAAACTCATTTTCGTAACCCTAACCCTAGATGTGGGTATGGCAATTTGCAATGGTTCGGCAACGAAACTCCTGAGCGAAAAGGGCCCCATACGTTTTCTGCTCCCTTTTGGACCAGGAATCCAACTGCGCCATGCGCGGGCCTCTCCGGGCACCGTAAAAAACCTCATTTTCGTAACCCTAACCCTAGATGTGGGTATGGCAATTTGCAATGGTTCGGCAACGAAACTCCTGAGCGAAAAGGGCCCCATACGTTTTCTGCTCCCTTTTGGACCAGGAATCCAACTGCGCCATGCGCGGGCCTCTCCGGGCACCGTAAAAAAACTCATTTTCGTAACCCTAACCCTAGGTGCTAGTCGGGGTTAGACAATTGCTCGGCAACGAAACTCCTGAGCGAAAAGGGCCCCATACGTTTTCTGCTCCCTTTTGGACCAGGAATCCAACTGCGCCATGCGCGGGCCTCTCCGGGCACCGTAAAAAACCTCATTTTCGTAACCCTAACCCTAGATGTGGGTATGGCAATTTGCAATGGTTCGGCAACGAAACTCCTGAGCGAAAAGGGCCCCATACGTTTTCTGCTCCCTTTTGGACCAGGAATCCAACTGCGCCATGCGCGGGCCTCTCCGGGCACCGTAAAAAAACTCATTTTCGTAACCCTAACCCTAGATGTGGGTATGGCAATTTGCAATGGTTCGGCAACGAAACTCCTGAGCGAAAAGGGCCCCATACGTTTTCTGCTCCCTTTTGGACCAGGAATCCAACTGCGCCATGCGCGGGCCTCTCCGGGCACCGTAAAAAACCTCATTTTCGTAACCCTAACCCTAGATGTGGGTATGGCAATTTGCAATGGTTCGGCAACGAAACTCCTGAGCGAAAAGGGCCCCATACGTTTTCTGCTCCCTTTTGGACCAGGAATCCAACTGCGCCATGCGCGGGCCTCTCCGGGCACCGTAAAAAAACTCATTTTCGTAACCCTAACCCTAGGTGCTAGTCGGGGTTAGACAATTGCTCGGCAACGAAACTCCTGAGCGAAAAGGGCCCCATACGTTTTCTGCTCCCTTTTGGACCAGGAATCCAACTGCGCCATGCGCGGGCCTCTCCGGGCACCGTAAAAAACCTCATTTTCGTAACCCTAACCCTAGATGTGGGTATGGCAATTTGCAATGGTTCGGCAACGAAACTCCTGAGCGAAAAGGGCCCCATACGTTTTCTGCTCCCTTTTGGACCAGGAATCCAACTGCGCCATGCGCGGACCTCTCCGGGCACCGTATAGGTGCTAGTCGGGGTTAGACAATTGCCATGCAAAAAGGCCTGGCACATTTGGAGGAATATTGATAGAAAACTACCTGTTATTATTGAACCATTCCACTTCAGACTCATAGTACCTCACCCCGGGGGTTCACCCAGAAACTTTTACAACAAACTGATGTAGCATTTCAGAATAAAAGCCTTCTAACTATTCATATTTCACTGCATCACATGTACATTTGGAGGAATATTGATAGAAAACTACCTGTTATTATTGAACCATTCCACTTCACACTCATAGTACTCCACCCCAGGAACCAGGAATCCAACTGCGCCATGCGCGGGCCTCTCCGGGCACCGTAAAAAACCTCATTTTCGTAACCCTAACCCTAGATGTGGGTATGGCAATTTGCAATGGTTCGGCAACAAAACTCCTGAGCGAAAAGGGCCCCATACGTTTTCTGCTCCCTTTTGGACCAGGAATCCAACTGCGCCATGCGCGGGCCTCTCCGGGCACCGTAAAAAACCTCATTTTCGTAACCCTAACCCTAGATGTGGGTATGGCAATTTGCAATGGTTCGGCAACGAAACTCCTGAGCGAAAAGGGCCCCATACGTTTTCTGCTCCCTTTTGGACCAGGAATCCAACTGCGCCATGCGCGGGCCTCTCCGGGCACCGTAAAAAAACTCATTTTCGTAACCCTAACCCTAGGTGCTAGTCGGGGTTAGACAATTGCTCGGCAACGAAACTCCTGAGCGAAAAGGGCCCCATACGTTTTCTGCTCCCTTTTGGACCAGGAATCCAACTGCGCCATGCGCGGGCCTCTCCGGGCACCGTAAAAAACCTCATTTTCGTAACCCTAACCCTAGATGTGGGTATGGCAATTTGCAATGGTTCGGCAACGAAACTCCTGAGCGAAAAGGGCCCCATACGTTTTCTGCTCCCTTTTGGACCAGGAATCCAACTGCGCCATGCGCGGGCCTCTCCGGGCACCGTAAAAAAACTCATTTTCGTAACCCTAACCCTAGGTGCTAGTCGGGGTTAGACAATTGCTCGGCAACGAAACTCCTGAGCGAAAAGGGCCCCATACGTTTTCTGCTCCCTTTTGGACCAGGAATCCAACTGCGCCATGCGCGGGCCTCTCCGGGCACCGTAAAAAACCTCATTTTCGTAACCCTAACCCTAGATGTGGGTATGGCAATTTGCAATGGTTCGGCAACGAAACTCCTGAGCGAAAAGGGCCCCATACGTTTTCTGCTCCCTTTTGGACCAGGAATCCAACTGCGCCATGCGCGGGCCTCTCCGGGCACCGTAAAAAAACTCATTTTCGTAACCCTAACCCTAGGTGCTAGTCGGGGTTAGACAATTGCTCGGCAACGAAACTCCTGAGCGAAAAGGGCCCCATACGTTTTCTGCTCCCTTTTGGACCAGGAATCCAACTGCGCCATGCGCGGGCCTCTCCGGGCACCGTAAAAAAACTCATTTTCGTAACCCTAACCCTAGGTGCTAGTCGGGGTTAGACAATTGCTCGGCAACGAAACTCCTGAGCGAAAAGGGCCCCATACGTTTTCTGCTCCCTTTTGGACCAGGAATCCAACTGCGCCATGCGCGGGCCTCTCCGGGCACCGTAAAAAAACTCATTTTCGTAACCCTAACCCTAGATGTGGGTATGGCAATTTGCAATGGTTCGGCAACGAAACTCCTGAGCGAAAAGGGCCCCATACGTTTTCTGCTCCCTTTTGGACCAGGAATCCAACTGCGCCATGCGCGGACCTCTCCGGGCACCGTATAGGTGCTAGTCGGGGTTAGACAATTGCCATGCAAAAAGGCCTGGCACATTTGGAGGAATATTGATAGAAAACTACCTGTTATTATTGAACCATTCCACTTCAGACTCATAGTACCTCACCCCGGGGGTTCACCCAGAAACTTTTACAACAAACTGATGTAGCATTTCAGAATAAAAGCCTTCTAACTATTCATATTTCACTGCATCACATGTACATTTGGAGGAATATTGATAGAAAACTACCTGTTATTATTTAACCATTCCACTTCACACTCATAGTACTCCACCCCAGGAACCAGGAATCCAACTGCGCCATGCGCGGGCCTCTCCGGGCACCGTAAAAAACCTCATTTTCGTAACCCTAACCCTAGATGTGGGTATGGCAATTTGCAATGGTTCGGCAACGAAACTCCTGAGCGAAAAGGGCCCCATACGTTTTCTGCTCCCTTTTGGACCAGGAATCCAACTGCGCCATGCGCGGGCCTCTCCGGGCACCGTAAAAAACCTCATTTTCGTAACCCTAACCCTAGATGTGGGTATGGCAATTTGCAATGGTTCGGCAACGAAACTCCTGAGCGAAAAGGGCCCCATACGTTTTCTGCTCCCTTTTGGACCAGGAATCCAACTGCGCCATGCGCGGGCCTCTCCGGGCACCGTAAAAAACCTCATGTTCGTAACCCTAACCCTAGATGTGGGTATGGCAATTTGCAATGGTTCGGCAACGAAACTCGTGAGCGAAAAGGGCCCCATACGTTTTCTGCTCCCTTTTGGACCAGGAATCCAACTGCGCCATGCGCGGGCCTCTCCGGGCACCGTAAAAAAACTCATTTTCGTAACCCTAACCCTAGGTGCTAGTCGGGGTTAGACAATTGCTCGGCAACGAAACTCCTGAGCGAAAAGGGCCCCATACGTTTTCTGCTCCCTTTTGGACCAGGAATCCAACTGCGCCATGCGCGGGCCTCTCCGGGCACCGTAAAAAACCTCATTTTCGTAACCCTAACCCTAGATGTGGGTATGGCAATTTGCAATGGTTCGGCAACGAAACTCCTGAGCGAAAAGGGCCCCATACGTTTTCTGCTCCCTTTTGGACCAGGAATCCAACTGCGCCATGCGCGGGCCTCTCCGGGCACCGTAAAAAACCTCATTTTCGTAACCCTAACCCTAGATGTGGGTATGGCAATTTGCAATGGTTCGGCAACGAAACTCCTGAGCGAAAAGGGCCCCATACGTTTTCTGCTCCCTTTTGGACCAGGAATCCAACTGCGCCATGCGCGGGCCTCTCCGGGCACCGTAAAAAACCTCATTTTCGTAACCCTAACCCTAGATGTGGGTATGGCAATTTGCAATGGTTCGGCAACGAAACTCCTGAGCGAAAAGGGCCCCATACGTTTTCTGCTCCCTTTTGGACCAGGAATCCAACTGCGCCATGCGCGGGCCTCTCCGGACACCGTAAAAAAACTCATTTTCGTAACCCTAACCCTAGGTGCTAGTCGGGGTTAGACAATTGCTCGGCAACGAAACTCCTGAGCGAAAAGGGCCCCATACGTTTTCTGCTCCCTTTTGGACCAGGAATCCAACTGCGCCATGCGCGGGCCTCTCCGGGCACCGTAAAAAAACTCATTTTCGTAACCCTAACCCTAGGTGCTAGTCGGGGTTAGACAATTGCTCGGCAACGAAACTCCTGAGCGAAAAGGGCCCCATACGTTTTCTGCTCCCTTTTGGACCAGGAATCCAACTGCGCCATGCGCGGGCCTCTCCGGGCACCGTAAAAAACCTCATTTTCGTAACCCTAACCCTAGATGTGGGTATGGCAATTTGCAATGGTTCGGCAACGAAACTCCTGAGCGAAAAGGGCCCCATACGTTTTCTGCTCCCTTTTGGACCAGGAATCCAACTGCGCCATGCGCGGGCCTCTCCGGGCACCGTAAAAAACCTCATTTTCGTAACCCTAACCCTAGATGTGGGTATGGCAATTTGCAATGGTTCGGCAACGAAACTCCTGAGCGAAAAGGGCCCCATACGTTTTCTGCTCCCTTTTGGACCAGGAATCCAACTGCGCCATGCGCGGGCCTCTCCGGGCACCGTAAAAAAACTCATTTTCGTAACCCTAACCCTAGGTGCTAGTCGGGGTTAGACAATTGCTCGGCAACGAAACTCCTGAGCGAAAAGGGCCCCATACGTTTTCTGCTCCCTTTTGGACCAGGAATCCAACTGCGCCATGCGCGGGCCTCTCCGGGCACCGTAAAAAAACTCATTTTCGTAACCCTAACCCTAGATGTGGGTATGGCAATTTGCAATGGTTCGGCAACGAAACTCCTGAGCGAAAAGGGCCCCATACGTTTTCTGCTCCCTTTTGGACCAGGAATCCAACTGCGCCATGCGCGGGCCTCCGGGCACCGTAAAAAAACTCATTTTCGTAACCCTAACCCTAGGTGCTAGTCGGGGTTAGACAATTGCTCGGCAACGAAACTCCTGAGCGAAAAGGGCCCCATACGTTTTCTGCTCCCTTTTGGACCAGGAATCCAACTGCGCCCTGCGCGGGCCTCTCCGGGCACCGTAAAAAACCTCATTTTCGTAACCCTAACCCTAGATGTGGGTATGGCAATTTGCAATGGTTCGGCAACGAAACTCCTGAGCGAAAAGGGCCCCATACGTTTTCTGCTCCCTTTTGGACCAGGAATCCAACTGCGCCATGCGCGGGCCTCTCCGGGCACCGTAAAAAACCTCATTTTCGTAACCCTAACCCTAGATGTGGGTATGGCAATTTGCAATGGTTCGGCAACGAAACTCCTGAGCGAAAAGGGCCCCATACGTTTTCTGCTCCCTTTTGGACCAGGAATCCAACTGCGCCATGCGCGGGCCTCTCCGGGCACCGTAAAAAAACTCATTTTCGTAACCCTAACCCTAGGTGCTAGTCGGGGTTAGACAATTGCTCGGCAACGAAACTCCTGAGCGAAAAGGGCCCCATACGTTTTCTGCTCCCTTTTGGACCAGGAATCCAACTGCGCCATGCGCGGGCCTCTCCGGGCACCGTAAAAAAACTCATTTTCGTAACCCTAACCCTAGATGTGGGTATGGCAATTTGCAATGGTTCGGCAACGAAACTCCTGAGCGAAAAGGGCCCCATACGTTTTCTGCTCCCTTTTGGACCAGGAATCCAACTGCGCCATGCGCGGGCCTCTCCGGGCACCGTAAAAAAACTCATTTTCGTAACCCTAACCCTAGGTGCTAGTCGGGGTTAGACAATTGCTCGGCAACGAAACTCCTGAGCGAAAAGGGCCCCATACGTTTTCTGCTCCCTTTTGGACCAGGAATCCAACTGCGCCATGCGCGGGCCTCTCCGGGCACCGTAAAAAACCTCATTTTCGTAACCCTAACCCTAGATGTGGGTATGGCAATTTGCAATGGTTCGGCAACGAAACTCCTGAGCGAAAAGGGCCCCATACGTTTTCTGCTCCCTTTTGGACCAGGAATCCAACTGCGCCATGCGCGGGCCTCTCCGGGCACCGTAAAAAAACTCATTTTCGTAACCCTAACCCTAGGTGCTAGTCGGGGTTAGACAATTGCTCGGCAACGAAACTCCTGAGCGAAAAGGGCCCCATACGTTTTCTGCTCCCTTTTGGACCAGGAATCCAACTGCGCCATGCGCGGGCCTCTCCGGGCACCGTAAAAAACCTCATTTTCGTAACCCTAACCCTAGATGTGGGTATGGCAATTTGCAATGGTTCGGCAACGAAACTCCTGAGCGAAAAGGGCCCCATACGTTTTCTGCTCCCTTTTGGACCAGGAATCCAACTGCGCCATGCGCGGGCCTCTCCGGGCACCGTAAAAAAAACTCATTTTCGTAACCCTAACCCTAGGTGCTAGTCGGGGTTAGACAATTGCTCGGCAACGAAACTCCTGAGCGAAAAGGGCCCCATACGTTTTCTGCTCCCTTTTGGACCAGGAATCCAACTGCGCCATGCGCGGGCCTCTCCGGGCACCGTAAAAAACCTCATTTTCGTAACCCTAACCCTAGATGTGGGTATGGCAATTTGCAATGGTTCGGCAACGAAACTCCTGAGCGAAAAGGGCCCCATACGTTTTCTGCTCCCTTTTGGACCAGGAATCCAACTGCGCCATGCGCGGACCTCTCCGGGCACCGTATAGGTGCTAGTCGGGGTTAGACAATTGCCATGCAAAAAGGCCTGGCACATTTGGAGGAATATTGATAGAAAACTACCTGTTATTATTGAACCATTCCACTTCAGACTCATAGTACCTCACCCCGGGGGTTCACCCAGAAACTTTTACAACAAACTGATGTAGCATTTCAGAATAAAAGCCTTCTAACTATTCATATTTCACTGCATCACATGTACATTTGGAGGAATATTGATAGAAAACTACCTGTTATTATTGAACCATTCCACTTCACACTCATAGTACTCCACCCCAGGAACCAGGAATCCAACTGCGCCATGCGCGGGCCTCTCCGGGCACCGTAAAAAACCTCATTTTCGTAACCCTAACCCTAGATGTGGGTATGGCAATTTGCAATGGTTCGGCAACGAAACTCCTGAGCGAAAAGGGCCCCATACGTTTTCTGCTCCCTTTTGGACCAGGAATCCAACTGCGCCATGCGCGGGCCTCTCCGGGCACCGTAAAAAAACTCATTTTCGTAACCCTAACCCTAGGTGCTAGTCGGGGTTAGACAATTGCTCGGCAACGAAACTCCTGAGCGAAAAGGGCCCCATACGTTTTCTGCTCCCTTTTGGACCAGGAATCCAACTGCGCCATGCGCGGGCCTCTCCGGGCACCGTAAAAAACCTCATTTTCGTAACCCTAACCCTAGATGTGGGTATGGCAATTTGCAATGGTTCGGCAACGAAACTCCTGAGCGAAAAGGGCCCCATACGTTTTCTGCTCCCTTTTGGACCAGGAATCCAACTGCGCCATGCGCGGGCCTCTCCGGGCACCGTAAAAAAAACTCATTTTCGTAACCCTAACCCTAGGTGCTAGTCGGGGTTAGACAATTGCTCGGCAACGAAACTCCTGAGCGAAAAGGGCCCCATACGTTTTCTGCTCCCTTTTGGACCAGGAATCCAACTGCGCCATGCGCGGGCCTCTCCGGGCACCGTAAAAAACCTCATTTTCGTAACCCTAACCCTAGATGTGGGTATGGCAATTTGCAATGGTTCGGCAACGAAACTCCTGAGCGAAAAGGGCCCCATACGTTTTCTGCTCCCTTTTGGACCAGGAATCCAACTGCGCCATGCGCGGACCTCTCCGGGCACCGTATAGGTGCTAGTCGGGGTTAGACAATTGCCATGCAAAAAGGCCTGGCACATTTGGAGGAATATTGATAGAAAACTACCTGTTATTATTGAACCATTCCACTTCAGACTCATAGTACCTCACCCCGGGGGTTCACCCAGAAACTTTTACAACAAACTGATGTAGCATTTCAGAATAAAAGCCTTCTAACTATTCATATTTCACTGCATCACATGTACATTTGGAGGAATATTGATAGAAAACTACCTGTTATTATTGAACCATTCCACTTCACACTCATAGTACTCCACCCCAGGAACCAGGAATCCAACTGCGCCATGCGCGGGCCTCTCCGGGCACCGTAAAAAACCTCATTTTCGTAACCCTAACCCTAGATGTGGGTATGGCAATTTGCAATGGTTCGGCAACAAAACTCCTGAGCGAAAAGGGCCCCATACGTTTTCTGCTCCCTTTTGGACCAGGAATCCAACTGCGCCATGCGCGGGCCTCTCCGGGCACCGTAAAAAACCTCATTTTCGTAACCCTAACCCTAGATGTGGGTATGGCAATTTGCAATGGTTCGGCAACGAAACTCCTGAGCGAAAAGGGCCCCATACGTTTTCTGCTCCCTTTTGGACCAGGAATCCAACTGCGCCATGCGCGGGCCTCTCCGGGCACCGTAAAAAAACTCATTTTCGTAACCCTAACCCTAGGTGCTAGTCGGGGTTAGACAATTGCTCGGCAACGAAACTCCTGAGCGAAAAGGGCCCCATACGTTTTCTGCTCCCTTTTGGACCAGGAATCCAACTGCGCCATGCGCGGGCCTCTCCGGGCACCGTAAAAAACCTCATTTTCGTAACCCTAACCCTAGATGTGGGTATGGCAATTTGCAATGGTTCGGCAACGAAACTCCTGAGCGAAAAGGGCCCCATACGTTTTCTGCTCCCTTTTGGACCAGGAATCCAACTGCGCCATGCGCGGGCCTCTCCGGGCACCGTAAAAAAACTCATTTTCGTAACCCTAACCCTAGGTGCTAGTCGGGGTTAGACAATTGCTCGGCAACGAAACTCCTGAGCGAAAAGGGCCCCATACGTTTTCTGCTCCCTTTTGGACCAGGAATCCAACTGCGCCATGCGCGGGCCTCTCCGGGCACCGTAAAAAACCTCATTTTCGTAACCCTAACCCTAGATGTGGGTATGGCAATTTGCAATGGTTCGGCAACGAAACTCCTGAGCGAAAAGGGCCCCATACGTTTTCTGCTCCCTTTTGGACCAGGAATCCAACTGCGCCATGCGCGGGCCTCTCCGGGCACCGTAAAAAAACTCATTTTCGTAACCCTAACCCTAGGTGCTAGTCGGGGTTAGACAATTGCTCGGCAACGAAACTCCTGAGCGAAAAGGGCCCCATACGTTTTCTGCTCCCTTTTGGACCAGGAATCCAACTGCGCCATGCGCGGGCCTCTCCGGGCACCGTAAAAAACCTCATTTTCGTAACCCTAACCCTAGATGTGGGTATGGCAATTTGCAATGGTTCGGCAACGAAACTCCTGAGCGAAAAGGGCCCCATACGTTTTCTGCTCCCTTTTGGACCAGGAATCCAACTGCGCCATGCGCGGGCCTCTCCGGGCACCGTAAAAAAACTCATTTTCGTAACCCTAACCCTAGGTGCTAGTCGGGGTTAGACAATTGCTCGGCAACGAAACTCCTGAGCGAAAAGGGCCCCATACGTTTTCTGCTCCCTTTTGGACCAGGAATCCAACTGCGCCATGCGCGGGCCTCTCCGGGCACCGTAAAAAAACTCATTTTCGTAACCCTAACCCTAGGTGCTAGTCGGGGTTAGACAATTGCTCGGCAACGAAACTCCTGAGCGAAAAGGGCCCCATACGTTTTCTGCTCCCTTTTGGACCAGGAATCCAACTGCGCCATGCGCGGGCCTCTCCGGGCACCGTAAAAAACCTCATTTTCGTAACCCTAACCCTAGATGTGGGTATGGCAATTTGCAATGGTTCGGCAACGAAACTCCTGAGCGAAAAGGGCCCCATACGTTTTCTGCTCCCTTTTGGACCAGGAATCCAACTGCGCCATGCGCGGACCTCTCCGGGCACCGTATAGGTGCTAGTCGGGGTTAGACAATTGCCATGCAAAAAGGCCTGGCACATTTGGAGGAATATTGATAGAAAACTACCTGTTATTATTGAACCATTCCACTTCAGACTCATAGTACCTCACCCCGGGGGTTCACCCAGAAACTTTTACAACAAACTGATGTAGCATTTCAGAATAAAAGCCTTCTAACTATTCATATTTCACTGCATCACATGTACATTTGGAGGAATATTGATAGAAAACTACCTGTTATTATTTAACCATTCCACTTCACACTCATAGTACTCCACCCCAGGAACCAGGAATCCAACTGCGCCATGCGCGGGCCTCTCCGGGCACCGTAAAAAACCTCATTTTCGTAACCCTAACCCTAGATGTGGGTATGGCAATTTGCAATGGTTCGGCAACGAAACTCCTGAGCGAAAAGGGCCCCATACGTTTTCTGCTCCCTTTTGGACCAGGAATCCAACTGCGCCATGCGCGGGCCTCTCCGGGCACCGTAAAAAACCTCATTTTCGTAACCCTAACCCTAGATGTGGGTATGGCAATTTGCAATGGTTCGGCAACGAAACTCCTGAGCGAAAAGGGCCCCATACGTTTTCTGCTCCCTTTTGGACCAGGAATCCAACTGCGCCATGCGCGGGCCTCTCCGGGCACCGTAAAAAACCTCATGTTCGTAACCCTAACCCTAGATGTGGGTATGGCAATTTGCAATGGTTCGGCAACGAAACTCCTGAGCGAAAAGGGCCCCATACGTTTTCTGCTCCCTTTTGGACCAGGAATCCAACTGCGCCATGCGCGGGCCTCTCCGGGCACCGTAAAAAAACTCATTTTCGTAACCCTAACCCTAGGTGCTAGTCGGGGTTAGACAATTGCTCGGCAACGAAACTCCTGAGCGAAAAGGGCCCCATACGTTTTCTGCTCCCTTTTGGACCAGGAATCCAACTGCGCCATGCGCGGGCCTCTCCGGGCACCGTAAAAAACCTCATTTTCGTAACCCTAACCCTAGATGTGGGTATGGCAATTTGCAATGGTTCGGCAACGAAACTCCTGAGCGAAAAGGGCCCCATACGTTTTCTGCTCCCTTTTGGACCAGGAATCCAACTGCGCCATGCGCGGGCCTCTCCGGGCACCGTAAAAAAACTCATTTTCGTAACCCTAACCCTAGGTGCTAGTCGGGGTTAGACAATTGCTCGGCAACGAAACTCCTGAGCGAAAAGGGCCCCATACGTTTTCTGCTCCCTTTTGGACCAGGAATCCAACTGCGCCATGCGCGGGCCTCTCCGGGCACCGTAAAAAACCTCATTTTCGTAACCCTAACCCTAGATGTGGGTATGGCAATTTGCAATGGTTCGGCAACGAAACTCCTGAGCGAAAAGGGCCCCATACGTTTTCTGCTCCCTTTTGGACCAGGAATCCAACTGCGCCATGCGCGGGCCTCTCCGGGCACCGTAAAAAAACTCATTTTCGTAACCCTAACCCTAGATGTGGGTATGGCAATTTGCAATGGTTCGGCAACGAAACTCCTGAGCGAAAAGGGCCCCATACGTTTTCTGCTCCCTTTTGGACCAGGAATCCAACTGCGCCATGCGCGGGCCTCTCCGGGCACCGTAAAAAACCTCATTTTCGTAACCCTAACCCTAGATGTGGGTATGGCAATTTGCAATGGTTCGGCAACGAAACTCCTGAGCGAAAAGGGCCCCATACGTTTTCTGCTCCCTTTTGGACCAGGAATCCAACTGCGCCATGCGCGGGCCTCTCCGGGCACCGTAAAAAAACTCATTTTCGTAACCCTAACCCTAGGTGCTAGTCGGGGTTAGACAATTGCTCGGCAACGAAACTCCTGAGCGAAAAGGGCCCCATACGTTTTCTGCTCCCTTTTGGACCAGGAATCCAACTGCGCCATGCGCGGGCCTCTCCGGGCACCGTAAAAAACCTCATTTTCGTAACCCTAACCCTAGATGTGGGTATGGCAATTTGCAATGGTTCGGCAACGAAACTCCTGAGCGAAAAGGGCCCCATACGTTTTCTGCTCCCTTTTGGACCAGGAATCCAACTGCGCCATGCGCGGGCCTCTCCGGGCACCGTAAAAAAACTCATTTTCGTAACCCTAACCCTAGATGTGGGTATGGCAATTTGCAATGGTTCGGCAACGAAACTCCTGAGCGAAAAGGGCCCCATACGTTTTCTGCTCCCTTTTGGACCAGGAATCCAACTGCGCCATGCGCGGGCCTCTCCGGGCACCGTAAAAAACCTCATTTTCGTAACCCTAACCCTAGATGTGGGTATGGCAATTTGCAATGGTTCGGCAACGAAACTCCTGAGCGAAAAGGGCCCCATACGTTTTCTGCTCCCTTTTGGACCAGGAATCCAACTGCGCCATGCGCGGGCCTCTCCGGGCACCGTAAAAAAACTCATTTTCGTAACCCTAACCCTAGGTGCTAGTCGGGGTTAGACAATTGCTCGGCAACGAAACTCCTGAGCGAAAAGGGCCCCATACGTTTTCTGCTCCCTTTTGGACCAGGAATCCAACTGCGCCATGCGCGGGCCTCTCCGGGCACCGTAAAAAACCTCATTTTCGTAACCCTAACCCTAGATGTGGGTATGGCAATTTGCAATGGTTCGGCAACGAAACTCCTGAGCGAAAAGGGCCCCATACGTTTTCTGCTCCCTTTTGGACCAGGAATCCAACTGCGCCATGCGCGGACCTCTCCGGGCACCGTATAGGTGCTAGTCGGGGTTAGACAATTGCCATGCAAAAAGGCCTGGCACATTTGGAGGAATATTGATAGAAAACTACCTGTTATTATTGAACCATTCCACTTCAGACTCATAGTACCTCACCCCGGGGGTTCACCCAGAAACTTTTACAACAAACTGATGTAGCATTTCAGAATAAAAGCCTTCTAACTATTCATATTTCACTGCATCACATGTACATTTGGAGGAATATTGATAGAAAACTACCTGTTATTATTGAACCATTCCACTTCACACTCATAGTACTCCACCCCAGGAACCAGGAATCCAACTGCGCCATGCGCGGGCCTCTCCGGGCACCGTAAAAAACCTCATTTTCGTAACCCTAACCCTAGATGTGGGTATGGCAATTTGCAATGGTTCGGCAACAAAACTCCTGAGCGAAAAGGGCCCCATACGTTTTCTGCTCCCTTTTGGACCAGGAATCCAACTGCGCCATGCGCGGGCCTCTCCGGGCACCGTAAAAAACCTCATTTTCGTAACCCTAACCCTAGATGTGGGTATGGCAATTTGCAATGGTTCGGCAACGAAACTCCTGAGCGAAAAGGGCCCCATACGTTTTCTGCTCCCTTTTGGACCAGGAATCCAACTGCGCCATGCGCGGGCCTCTCCGGGCACCGTAAAAAAACTCATTTTCGTAACCCTAACCCTAGGTGCTAGTCGGGGTTAGACAATTGCTCGGCAACGAAACTCCTGAGCGAAAAGGGCCCCATACGTTTTCTGCTCCCTTTTGGACCAGGAATCCAACTGCGCCATGCGCGGGCCTCTCCGGGCACCGTAAAAAACCTCATTTTCGTAACCCTAACCCTAGATGTGGGTATGGCAATTTGCAATGGTTCGGCAACGAAACTCCTGAGCGAAAAGGGCCCCATACGTTTTCTGCTCCCTTTTGGACCAGGAATCCAACTGCGCCATGCGCGGGCCTCTCCGGGCACCGTAAAAAAACTCATTTTCGTAACCCTAACCCTAGGTGCTAGTCGGGGTTAGACAATTGCTCGGCAACGAAACTCCTGAGCGAAAAGGGCCCCATACGTTTTCTGCTCCCTTTTGGACCAGGAATCCAACTGCGCCATGCGCGGGCCTCTCCGGGCACCGTAAAAAACCTCATTTTCGTAACCCTAACCCTAGATGTGGGTATGGCAATTTGCAATGGTTCGGCAACGAAACTCCTGAGCGAAAAGGGCCCCATACGTTTTCTGCTCCCTTTTGGACCAGGAATCCAACTGCGCCATGCGCGGGCCTCTCCGGGCACCGTAAAAAAACTCATTTTCGTAACCCTAACCCTAGGTGCTAGTCGGGGTTAGACAATTGCTCGGCAACGAAACTCCTGAGCGAAAAGGGCCCCATACGTTTTCTGCTCCCTTTTGGACCAGGAATCCAACTGCGCCATGCGCGGGCCTCTCCGGGCACCGTAAAAAAACTCATTTTCGTAACCCTAACCCTAGGTGCTAGTCGGGGTTAGACAATTGCTCGGCAACGAAACTCCTGAGCGAAAAGGGCCCCATACGTTTTCTGCTCCCTTTTGGACCAGGAATCCAACTGCGCCATGCGCGGGCCTCTCCGGGCACCGTAAAAAAACTCATTTTCGTAACCCTAACCCTAGATGTGGGTATGGCAATTTGCAATGGTTCGGCAACGAAACTCCTGAGCGAAAAGGGCCCCATACGTTTTCTGCTCCCTTTTGGACCAGGAATCCAACTGCGCCATGCGCGGACCTCTCCGGGCACCGTATAGGTGCTAGTCGGGGTTAGACAATTGCCATGCAAAAAGGCCTGGCACATTTGGAGGAATATTGATAGAAAACTACCTGTTATTATTGAACCATTCCACTTCAGACTCATAGTACCTCACCCCGGGGGTTCACCCAGAAACTTTTACAACAAACTGATGTAGCATTTCAGAATAAAAGCCTTCTAACTATTCATATTTCACTGCATCACATGTACATTTGGAGGAATATTGATAGAAAACTACCTGTTATTATTTAACCATTCCACTTCACACTCATAGTACTCCACCCCAGGAACCAGGAATCCAACTGCGCCATGCGCGGGCCTCTCCGGGCACCGTAAAAAACCTCATTTTCGTAACCCTAACCCTAGATGTGGGTATGGCAATTTGCAATGGTTCGGCAACGAAACTCCTGAGCGAAAAGGGCCCCATACGTTTTCTGCTCCCTTTTGGACCAGGAATCCAACTGCGCCATGCGCGGGCCTCTCCGGGCACCGTAAAAAACCTCATTTTCGTAACCCTAACCCTAGATGTGGGTATGGCAATTTGCAATGGTTCGGCAACGAAACTCCTGAGCGAAAAGGGCCCCATACGTTTTCTGCTCCCTTTTGGACCAGGAATCCAACTGCGCCATGCGCGGGCCTCTCCGGGCACCGTAAAAAACCTCATGTTCGTAACCCTAACCCTAGATGTGGGTATGGCAATTTGCAATGGTTCGGCAACGAAACTCGTGAGCGAAAAGGGCCCCATACGTTTTCTGCTCCCTTTTGGACCAGGAATCCAACTGCGCCATGCGCGGGCCTCTCCGGGCACCGTAAAAAAACTCATTTTCGTAACCCTAACCCTAGGTGCTAGTCGGGGTTAGACAATTGCTCGGCAACGAAACTCCTGAGCGAAAAGGGCCCCATACGTTTTCTGCTCCCTTTTGGACCAGGAATCCAACTGCGCCATGCGCGGGCCTCTCCGGGCACCGTAAAAAACCTCATTTTCGTAACCCTAACCCTAGATGTGGGTATGGCAATTTGCAATGGTTCGGCAACGAAACTCCTGAGCGAAAAGGGCCCCATACGTTTTCTGCTCCCTTTTGGACCAGGAATCCAACTGCGCCATGCGCGGGCCTCTCCGGGCACCGTAAAAAAACTCATTTTCGTAACCCTAACCCTAGGTGCTAGTCGGGGTTAGACAATTGCTCGGCAACGAAACTCCTGAGCGAAAAGGGCCCCATACGTTTTCTGCTCCCTTTTGGACCAGGAATCCAACTGCGCCATGCGCGGGCCTCTCCGGGCACCGTAAAAAACCTCATTTTCGTAACCCTAACCCTAGATGTGGGTATGGCAATTTGCAATGGTTCGGCAACGAAACTCCTGAGCGAAAAGGGCCCCATACGTTTTCTGCTCCCTTTTGGACCAGGAATCCAACTGCGCCATGCGCGGGCCTCTCCGGGCACCGTAAAAAAACTCATTTTCGTAACCCTAACCCTAGATGTGGGTATGGCAATTTGCAATGGTTCGGCAACGAAACTCCTGAGCGAAAAGGGCCCCATACGTTTTCTGCTCCCTTTTGGACCAGGAATCCAACTGCGCCATGCGCGGGCCTCTCCGGGCACCGTAAAAAACCTCATTTTCGTAACCCTAACCCTAGATGTGGGTATGGCAATTTGCAATGGTTCGGCAACGAAACTCCTGAGCGAAAAGGGCCCCATACGTTTTCTGCTCCCTTTTGGACCAGGAATCCAACTGCGCCATGCGCGGGCCTCTCCGGGCACCGTAAAAAAACTCATTTTCGTAACCCTAACCCTAGGTGCTAGTCGGGGTTAGACAATTGCTCGGCAACGAAACTCCTGAGCGAAAAGGGCCCCATACGTTTTCTGCTCCCTTTTGGACCAGGAATCCAACTGCGCCATGCGCGGGCCTCTCCGGGCACCGTAAAAAACCTCATTTTCGTAACCCTAACCCTAGATGTGGGTATGGCAATTTGCAATGGTTCGGCAACGAAACTCCTGAGCGAAAAGGGCCCCATACGTTTTCTGCTCCCTTTTGGACCAGGAATCCAACTGCGCCATGCGCGGGCCTCTCCGGGCACCGTAAAAAAACTCATTTTCGTAACCCTAACCCTAGATGTGGGTATGGCAATTTGCAATGGTTCGGCAACGAAACTCCTGAGCGAAAAGGGCCCCATACGTTTTCTGCTCCCTTTTGGACCAGGAATCCAACTGCGCCATGCGCGGGCCTCTCCGGGCACCGTAAAAAACCTCATTTTCGTAACCCTAACCCTAGATGTGGGTATGGCAATTTGCAATGGTTCGGCAACGAAACTCCTGAGCGAAAAGGGCCCCATACGTTTTCTGCTCCCTTTTGGACCAGGAATCCAACTGCGCCATGCGCGGGCCTCTCCGGGCACCGTAAAAAAACTCATTTTCGTAACCCTAACCCTAGGTGCTAGTCGGGGTTAGACAATTGCTCGGCAACGAAACTCCTGAGCGAAAAGGGCCCCATACGTTTTCTGCTCCCTTTTGGACCAGGAATCCAACTGCGCCATGCGCGGGCCTCTCCGGGCACCGTAAAAAACCTCATTTTCGTAACCCTAACCCTAGATGTGGGTATGGCAATTTGCAATGGTTCGGCAACGAAACTCCTGAGCGAAAAGGGCCCCATACGTTTTCTGCTCCCTTTTGGACCAGGAATCCAACTGCGCCATGCGCGGACCTCTCCGGGCACCGTATAGGTGCTAGTCGGGGTTAGACAATTGCCATGCAAAAAGGCCTGGCACATTTGGAGGAATATTGATAGAAAACTACCTGTTATTATTGAACCATTCCACTTCAGACTCATAGTACCTCACCCCGGGGGTTCACCCAGAAACTTTTACAACAAACTGATGTAGCATTTCAGAATAAAAGCCTTCTAACTATTCATATTTCACTGCATCACATGTACATTTGGAGGAATATTGATAGAAAACTACCTGTTATTATTGAACCATTCCACTTCACACTCATAGTACTCCACCCCAGGAACCAGGAATCCAACTGCGCCATGCGCGGGCCTCTCCGGGCACCGTAAAAAACCTCATTTTCGTAACCCTAACCCTAGATGTGGGTATGGCAATTTGCAATGGTTCGGCAACAAAACTCCTGAGCGAAAAGGGCCCCATACGTTTTCTGCTCCCTTTTGGACCAGGAATCCAACTGCGCCATGCGCGGGCCTCTCCGGGCACCGTAAAAAACCTCATTTTCGTAACCCTAACCCTAGATGTGGGTATGGCAATTTGCAATGGTTCGGCAACGAAACTCCTGAGCGAAAAGGGCCCCATACGTTTTCTGCTCCCTTTTGGACCAGGAATCCAACTGCGCCATGCGCGGGCCTCTCCGGGCACCGTAAAAAAACTCATTTTCGTAACCCTAACCCTAGGTGCTAGTCGGGGTTAGACAATTGCTCGGCAACGAAACTCCTGAGCGAAAAGGGCCCCATACGTTTTCTGCTCCCTTTTGGACCAGGAATCCAACTGCGCCATGCGCGGGCCTCTCCGGGCACCGTAAAAAACCTCATTTTCGTAACCCTAACCCTAGATGTGGGTATGGCAATTTGCAATGGTTCGGCAACGAAACTCCTGAGCGAAAAGGGCCCCATACGTTTTCTGCTCCCTTTTGGACCAGGAATCCAACTGCGCCATGCGCGGGCCTCTCCGGGCACCGTAAAAAAACTCATTTTCGTAACCCTAACCCTAGGTGCTAGTCGGGGTTAGACAATTGCTCGGCAACGAAACTCCTGAGCGAAAAGGGCCCCATACGTTTTCTGCTCCCTTTTGGACCAGGAATCCAACTGCGCCATGCGCGGGCCTCTCCGGGCACCGTAAAAAACCTCATTTTCGTAACCCTAACCCTAGATGTGGGTATGGCAATTTGCAATGGTTCGGCAACGAAACTCCTGAGCGAAAAGGGCCCCATACGTTTTCTGCTCCCTTTTGGACCAGGAATCCAACTGCGCCATGCGCGGGCCTCTCCGGGCACCGTAAAAAAACTCATTTTCGTAACCCTAACCCTAGATGTGGGTATGGCAATTTGCAATGGTTCGGCAACGAAACTCCTGAGCGAAAAGGGCCCCATACGTTTTCTGCTCCCTTTTGGACCAGGAATCCAACTGCGCCATGCGCGGGCCTCTCCGGGCACCGTAAAAAACCTCATTTTCGTAACCCTAACCCTAGATGTGGGTATGGCAATTTGCAATGGTTCGGCAACGAAACTCCTGAGCGAAAAGGGCCCCATACGTTTTCTGCTCCCTTTTGGACCAGGAATCCAACTGCGCCATGCGCGGGCCTCTCCGGGCACCGTAAAAAAACTCATTTTCGTAACCCTAACCCTAGGTGCTAGTCGGGGTTAGACAATTGCTCGGCAACGAAACTCCTGAGCGAAAAGGGCCCCATACGTTTTCTGCTCCCTTTTGGACCAGGAATCCAACTGCGCCATGCGCGGGCCTCTCCGGGCACCGTAAAAAACCTCATTTTCGTAACCCTAACCCTAGATGTGGGTATGGCAATTTGCAATGGTTCGGCAACGAAACTCCTGAGCGAAAAGGGCCCCATACGTTTTCTGCTCCCTTTTGGACCAGGAATCCAACTGCGCCATGCGCGGGCCTCTCCGGGCACCGTAAAAAAACTCATTTTCGTAACCCTAACCCTAGATGTGGGTATGGCAATTTGCAATGGTTCGGCAACGAAACTCCTGAGCGAAAAGGGCCCCATACGTTTTCTGCTCCCTTTTGGACCAGGAATCCAACTGCGCCATGCGCGGGCCTCTCCGGGCACCGTAAAAACCCTCATTTTCGTAACCCTAACCCTAGATGTGGGTATGGCAATTTGCAATGGTTCGGCAACGAAACTCCTGAGCGAAAAGGGCCCCATACGTTTTCTGCTCCCTTTTGGACCAGGAATCCAACTGCGCCATGCGCGGGCCTCTCCGGGCACCGTAAAAAAACTCATTTTCGTAACCCTAACCCTAGGTGCTAGTCGGGGTTAGACAATTGCTCGGCAACGAAACTCCTGAGCGAAAAGGGCCCCATACGTTTTCTGCTCCCTTTTGGACCAGGAATCCAACTGCGCCATGCGCGGGCCTCTCCGGGCACCGTAAAAAACCTCATTTTCGTAACCCTAACCCTAGATGTGGGTATGGCAATTTGCAATGGTTCGGCAACGAAACTCCTGAGCGAAAAGGGCCCCATACGTTTTCTGCTCCCTTTTGGACCAGGAATCCAACTGCGCCATGCGCGGACCTCTCCGGGCACCGTATAGGTGCTAGTCGGGGTTAGACAATTGCCATGCAAAAAGGCCTGGCACATTTGGAGGAATATTGATAGAAAACTACCTGTTATTATTGAACCATTCCACTTCAGACTCATAGTACCTCACCCCGGGGGTTCACCCAGAAACTTTTACAACAAACTGATGTAGCATTTCAGAATAAAAGCCTTCTAACTATTCATATTTCACTGCATCACATGTACATTTGGAGGAATATTGATAGAAAACTACCTGTTATTATTGAACCATTCCACTTCACACTCATAGTACTCCACCCCAGGAACCAGGAATCCAACTGCGCCATGCGCGGGCCTCTCCGGGCACCGTAAAAAACCTCATTTTCGTAACCCTAACCCTAGATGTGGGTATGGCAATTTGCAATGGTTCGGCAACAAAACTCCTGAGCGAAAAGGGCCCCATACGTTTTCTGCTCCCTTTTGGACCAGGAATCCAACTGCGCCATGCGCGGGCCTCTCCGGGCACCGTAAAAAACCTCATTTTCGTAACCCTAACCCTAGATGTGGGTATGGCAATTTGCAATGGTTCGGCAACGAAACTCCTGAGCGAAAAGGGCCCCATACGTTTTCTGCTCCCTTTTGGACCAGGAATCCAACTGCGCCATGCGCGGGCCTCTCCGGGCACCGTAAAAAAACTCATTTTCGTAACCCTAACCCTAGGTGCTAGTCGGGGTTAGACAATTGCTCGGCAACGAAACTCCTGAGCGAAAAGGGCCCCATACGTTTTCTGCTCCCTTTTGGACCAGGAATCCAACTGCGCCATGCGCGGGCCTCTCCGGGCACCGTAAAAAACCTCATTTTCGTAACCCTAACCCTAGATGTGGGTATGGCAATTTGCAATGGTTCGGCAACGAAACTCCTGAGCGAAAAGGGCCCCATACGTTTTCTGCTCCCTTTTGGACCAGGAATCCAACTGCGCCATGCGCGGGCCTCTCCGGGCACCGTAAAAAAACTCATTTTCGTAACCCTAACCCTAGGTGCTAGTCGGGGTTAGACAATTGCTCGGCAACGAAACTCCTGAGCGAAAAGGGCCCCATACGTTTTCTGCTCCCTTTTGGACCAGGAATCCAACTGCGCCATGCGCGGGCCTCTCCGGGCACCGTAAAAAACCTCATTTTCGTAACCCTAACCCTAGATGTGGGTATGGCAATTTGCAATGGTTCGGCAACGAAACTCCTGAGCGAAAAGGGCCCCATACGTTTTCTGCTCCCTTTTGGACCAGGAATCCAACTGCGCCATGCGCGGGCCTCTCCGGGCACCGTAAAAAAACTCATTTTCGTAACCCTAACCCTAGGTGCTAGTCGGGGTTAGACAATTGCTCGGCAACGAAACTCCTGAGCGAAAAGGGCCCCATACGTTTTCTGCTCCCTTTTGGACCAGGAATCCAACTGCGCCATGCGCGGGCCTCTCCGGGCACCGTAAAAAAACTCATTTTCATAACCCTAACCCTAGGTGCTAGTCGGGGTTAGACAATTGCTCGGCAACGAAACTCCTGAGCGAAAAGGGCCCCATACGTTTTCTGCTCCCTTTTGGACCAGGAATCCAACTGCGCCATGCGCGGGCCTCTCCGGGCACCGTAAAAAACCTCATTTTCGTAACCCTAACCCTAGATGTGGGTATGGCAATTTGCAATGGTTCGGCAACGAAACTCCTGAGCGAAAAGGGCCCCATACGTTTTCTGCTCCCTTTTGGACCAGGAATCCAACTGCGCCATGCGCGGACCTCTCCGGGCACCGTATAGGTGCTAGTCGGGGTTAGACAATTGCCATGCAAAAAGGCCTGGCACATTTGGAGGAATATTGATAGAAAACTACCTGTTATTATTGAACCATTCCACTTCAGACTCATAGTACCTCACCCCGGGGGTTCACCCAGAAACTTTTACAACAAACTGATGTAGCATTTCAGAATAAAAGCCTTCTAACTATTCATATTTCACTGCATCACATGTACATTTGGAGGAATATTGATAGAAAACTACCTGTTATTATTGAACCATTCCACTTCACACTCATAGTACTCCACCCCAGGAACCAGGAATCCAACTGCGCCATGCGCGGGCCTCTCCGGGCACCGTAAAAAACCTCATTTTCGTAACCCTAACCCTAGATGTGGGTATGGCAATTTGCAATGGTTCGGCAACAAAACTCCTGAGCGAAAAGGGCCCCATACGTTTTCTGCTCCCTTTTGGACCAGGAATCCAACTGCGCCATGCGCGGGCCTCTCCGGGCACCGTAAAAAACCTCATTTTCGTAACCCTAACCCTAGATGTGGGTATGGCAATTTGCAATGGTTCGGCAACGAAACTCCTGAGCGAAAAGGGCCCCATACGTTTTCTGCTCCCTTTTGGACCAGGAATCCAACTGCGCCATGCGCGGGCCTCTCCGGGCACCGTAAAAAAACTCATTTTCGTAACCCTAACCCTAGGTGCTAGTCGGGGTTAGACAATTGCTCGGCAACGAAACTCCTGAGCGAAAAGGGCCCCATACGTTTTCTGCTCCCTTTTGGACCAGGAATCCAACTGCGCCATGCGCGGGCCTCTCCGGGCACCGTAAAAAACCTCATTTTCGTAACCCTAACCCTAGATGTGGGTATGGCAATTTGCAATGGTTCGGCAACGAAACTCCTGAGCGAAAAGGGCCCCATACGTTTTCTGCTCCCTTTTGGACCAGGAATCCAACTGCGCCATGCGCGGGCCTCTCCGGGCACCGTAAAAAAACTCATTTTCGTAACCCTAACCCTAGGTGCTAGTCGGGGTTAGACAATTGCTCGGCAACGAAACTCCTGAGCGAAAAGGGCCCCATACGTTTTCTGCTCCCTTTTGGACCAGGAATCCAACTGCGCCATGCGCGGGCCTCTCCGGGCACCGTAAAAAACCTCATTTTCGTAACCCTAACCCTAGATGTGGGTATGGCAATTTGCAATGGTTCGGCAACGAAACTCCTGAGCGAAAAGGGCCCCATACGTTTTCTGCTCCCTTTTGGACCAGGAATCCAATTGCGCCATGCGCGGGCCTCTCCGGGCACCGTAAAAAAACTCATTTTCGTAACCCTAACCCTAGGTGCTAGTCGGGGTTAGACAATTGCTCGGCAACGAAACTCCTGAGCGAAAAGGGCCCCATACGTTTTCTGCTCCCTTTTGGACCAGGAATCCAACTGCGCCATGCGCGGGCCTCTCCGGGCACCGTAAAAAACCTCATTTTCGTAACCCTAACCCTAGATGTGGGTATGGCAATTTGCAATGGTTCGGCAACGAAACTCCTGAGCGAAAAGGGCCCCATACGTTTTCTGCTCCCTTTTGGACCAGGAATCCAACTGCGCCATGCGCGGGCCTCTCCGGGCACCGTAAAAAAACTCATTTTCGTAACCCTAACCCTAGGTGCTAGTCGGGGTTAGACAATTGCTCGGCAACGAAACTCCTGAGCGAAAAGGGCCCCATACGTTTTCTGCTCCCTTTTGGACCAGGAATCCAACTGCGCCATGCGCGGGCCTCTCCGGGCACCGTAAAAAACCTCATTTTCGTAACCCTAACCCTAGATGTGGGTATGGCAATTTGCAATGGTTCGGCAACGAAACTCCTGAGCGAAAAGGGCCCCATACGTTTTCTGCTCCCTTTTGGACCAGGAATCCAACTGCGCCATGCGCGGGCCTCTCCGGGCACCGTAAAAAAACTCATTTTCGTAACCCTAACCCTAGGTGCTAGTCGGGGTTAGACAATTGCTCGGCAACGAAACTCCTGAGCGAAAAGGGCCCCATACGTTTTCTGCTCCCTTTTGGACCAGGAATCCAACTGCGCCATGCGCGGGCCTCTCCGGGCACCGTAAAAAACCTCATTTTCGTAACCCTAACCCTAGATGTGGGTATAGCAATTTGCAATGGTTCGGCAACGAAACTCCTGAGCGAAAAGGGCCCCATACGTTTTCTGCTCCCTTTTGGACCAGGAATCCAACTGCGCCATGCGCGGGCCTCTCCGGGCACCGTAAAAAAACTCATTTTCGTAACCCTAACCCTAGGTGCTAGTCGGGGTTAGACAATTGCTCGGCAACGAAACTCCTGAGCGAAAAGGGCCCCATACGTTTTCTGCTCCCTTTTGGACCAGGAATCCAACTGCGCCATGCGCGGGCCTCTCCGGGCACCGTAAAAAACCTCATTTTCGTAACCCTAACCCTAGATGTGGGTATGGCAATTTGCAATGGTTCGGCAACGAAACTCCTGAGCGAAAAGGGCCCCATACGTTTTCTGCTCCCTTTTGGACCAGGAATCCAACTGCGCCATGCGCGGGCCTCTCCGGGCACCGTAAAAAAACTCATTTTCGTAACCCTAACCCTAGGTGCTAGTCGGGGTTAGACAATTGCTCGGCAACGAAACTCCTGAGCGAAAAGGGCCCCATACGTTTTCTGCTCCCTTTTGGACCAGGAATCCAACTGCGCCATGCGCGGGCCTCTCCGGGCACCGTAAAAAACCTCATTTTCGTAACCCTAACCCTAGATGTGGGTATGGCAATTTGCAATGGTTCGGCAACGAAACTCCTGAGCGAAAAGGGCCCCATACGTTTTCTGCTCCCTTTTGGAACAGGAATCCAACTGCGCCATGCGCGGGCCTCTCCGGACACCGTAAAAAAACTCATTTTCCTAACCCTAACCCTAGGTGCTAGTCGGGGTTAGACAATTGCTCGGCAACGAAACTCCTGAGCGAAAAGGGCCCCATACGTTTTCTGCTCCCTTTTGGACCAGGAATCCAACTGCGCCATGCGCGGGCCTCTCCGGGCACCGTAAAAAACCTCATTTTCGTAACCCTAACCCTAGATGTGGGTAAGGCAATTTGCAATGGTTCGGCAACGAAACTCCTGAGCGAAAAGGGCCCCATACGTTTTCTGCTCCCTTTTGGACCAGGAATCCAACTGCGCCATGCGCGGGCCTCTCCGGGCACCGTAAAAAAACTCATTTTCGTAACCCTAACCCTAGGTGCTAGTCGGGGTTAGACAATTGCTCGGCAACGAAACTCCTGAGCGAAAAGGGCCCCATACGTTTTCTGCTCCCTTTTGGACCAGGAATCCAACTGCGCCATGCGCGGGCCTCTCCGGGCACCGTAAAAAACCTCATTTTCGTAACCCTAACCCTAGATGTGGGTATGGCAATTTGCAATGGTTCGGCAACGAAACTCCTGAGCGAAAAGGGCCCCATACGTTTTCTGCTCCCTTTTGGACCAGGAATCCAACTGCGCCATGCGCGGGCCTCTCCGGGCACCGTAAAAAAACTCATTTTCGTAACCCTAACCCTAGGTGCTAGTCGGGGTTAGACAATTGCTCGGCAACGAAACTCCTGAGCGAAAAGGGCCCCATACGTTTTCTGCTCCCTTTTGGACCAGGAATCCAACTGCGCCATGCGCGGGCCTCTCCGGGCACCGTAAAAAACCTCATTTTCGTAACCCTAACCCTAGATGTGGGTATGGCAATTTGCAATGGTTCGGCAACGAAACTCCTGAGCGAAAAGGGCCCCATACGTTTTCTGCTCCCTTTTGGACCAGGAATCCAACTGCGCCATGCGCGGACCTCTCCGGGCACCGTATAGGTGCTAGTCGGGGTTAGACAATTGCCATGCAAAAAGGCCTGGCACATTTGGAGGAATATTGATAGAAAACTACCTGTTATTATTGAACCATTCCACTTCAGACTCATAGTACCTCACCCCGGGGGTTCACCCAGAAACTTTTACAACAAACTGATGTAGCATTTCAGAATAAAAGCCTTCTAACTATTCATATTTCACTGCATCACATGTACATTTGGAGGAATATTGATAGAAAACTACCTGTTATTATTGAACCATTCCACTTCACACTCATAGTACTCCACCCCAGAAACCAGGAATCCAACTGCGCCATGCGCGGGCCTCTCCGGGCACCGTAAAAAACCTCATTTTCGTAACCCTAACCCTAGATGTGGGTATGGCAATTTGCAATGGTTCGGCAACGAAACTCCTGAGCGAAAAGGGCCCCATACGTTTTCTGCTCCCTTTTGGACCAGGAATCCAACTGCGCCATGCGCGGGCCTCTCCGGGCACCGTAAAAAAACTCATTTTCGTAACCCTAACCCTAGATGTGGGTATGGCAATTTGCAATGGTTCGGCAACGAAACTCCTGAGCGAAAAGGGCCCCATACGTTTTCTGCTCCCTTTTGGACCAGGAATCCAACTGCGCCATGCGCGGGCCTCTCCGGGCACCGTAAAAAAACTCATTTTCGTAACCCTAACCCTAGGTGCTAGTCGGGGTTAGACAATTGCTCGGCAACGAAACTCCTGAGCGAAAAGGGCCCCATACGTTTTCTGCTCCCTTTTGGACCAGGAATCCAACTGCGCCATGCGCGGGCCTCTCCGGGCACCGTAAAAAACCTCATTTTCGTAACCCTAACCCTAGATGTGGGTATGGCAATTTGCAATGGTTCGGCAACGAAACTCCTGAGCGAAAAGGGCCCCATACGTTTTCTGCTCCCTTTTGGACCAGGAATCCAACTGCGCCATGCGCGGGCCTCTCCGGGCACCGTAAAAAACCTCATTTTCGTAACCCTAACCCTAGATGTGGGTATGGCAATTTGCAATGGTTCGGCAACGAAACTCCTGAGCGAAAAGGGCCCCATACGTTTTCTGCTCCCTTTTGGACCAGGAATCCAACTGCGCCATGCGCGGGCCTCTCCGGGCACCGTAAAAAAACTCATTTTCGTAACCCTAACCCTAGGTGCTAGTCGGGGTTAGACAATTGCTCGGCAACGAAACTCCTGAGCGAAAAGGGCCCCATACGTTTTCTGCTCCCTTTTGGACCAGGAATCCAACTGCGCCATGCGCGGGCCTCTCCGGGCACCGTAAAAAACCTCATTTTCGTAACCCTAACCCTAGATGTGGGTATGGCAATTTGCAATGGTTCGGCAACGAAACTCCTGAGCGAAAAGGGCCCCATACGTTTTCTGCTCCCTTTTGGACCAGGAATCCAACTGCGCCATGCGCGGGCCTCTCCGGGCACCGTAAAAAAACTCATTTTCGTAACCCTAACCCTAGATGTGGGTATGGCAATTTGCAATGGTTCGGCAACGAAACTCCTGAGCGAAAAGGGCCCCATACGTTTTCTGCTCCCTTTTGGACCAGGAATCCAACTGCGCCATGCGCGGGCCTCTCCGGGCACCGTAAAAAAACTCATTTTCGTAACCCTAACCCTAGGTGCTAGTCGGGGTTAGACAATTGCTCGGCAACGAAACTCCTGAGCGAAAAGGGCCCCATACGTTTTCTGCTCCCTTTTGGACCAGGAATCCAACTGCGCCATGCGCGGGCCTCTCCGGGCACCGTAAAAAACCTCATTTTCGTAACCCTAACCCTAGATGTGGGTATGGCAATTTGCAATGGTTCGGCAACGAAACTCCTGAGCGAAAAGGGCCCCATACGTTTTCTGCTCCCTTTTGGACCAGGAATCCAACTGCGCCATGCGCGGGCCTCTCCGGGCACCGTAAAAAAACTCATTTTCGTAACCCTAACCCTAGATGTGGGTATGGCAATTTGCAATGGTTCGGCAACGAAACTCCTGAGCGAAAAGGGCCCCATACGTTTTCTGCTCCCTTTTGGACCAGGAATCCAACTGCGCCATGCGCGGGCCTCTCCGGGCACCGTAAAAAACCTCATTTTCGTAACCCTAACCCTAGATGTGGGTATGGCAATTTGCAATGGTTCGGCAACGAAACTCCTGAGCGAAAAGGGCCCCATACGTTTTCTGCTCCCTTTTGGACCAGGAATCCAACTGCGCCATGCGCGGGCCTCTCCGGGCACCGTAAAAAACCTCATTTTCGTAACCCTAACCCTAGATGTGGGTATGGCAATTTGCAATGGTTCGGCAACGAAACTCCTGAGCGAAAAGGGCCCCATACGTTTTCTGCTCCCTTTTGGACCAGGAATCCAACTGCGCCATGCGCGGGCCTCTCCGGGCACCGTAAAAAACCTCATTTTCGTAACCCTAACCCTAGATGTGGGTATGGCAATTTGCAATGGTTCGGCAACGAAACTCCTGAGCGAAAAGGGCCCCATACGTTTTCTGCTCCCTTTTGGAACAGGAATCCAACTGCGCCATGCGCGGGCCTCTCCGGACACCGTAAAAAAACTCATTTTCGTAACCCTAACCCTAGGTGCTAGTCGGGGTTAGACAATTGCTCGGCAACGAAACTCCTGAGCGAAAAGGGCCCCATACGTTTTCTGCTCCCTTTTGGACCAGGAATCCAACTGCGCCATGCGCGGGCCTCTCCGGGCACCGTAAAAAACCTCATTTTCGTAACCCTAACCCTAGATGTGGGTATGGCAATTTGCAATGGTTCGGCAACGAAACTCCTGAGCGAAAAGGGCCCCATACGTTTTCTGCTCCCTTTTGGACCAGGAATCCAACTGCGCCATGCGCGGGCCTCTCCGGGCACCGTAAAAAAACTCATTTTCGTAACCCTAACCCTAGGTGCTAGTCGGGGTTAGACAATTGCTCGGCAACGAAACTCCTGAGCGAAAAGGGCCCCATACGTTTTCTGCTCCCTTTTGGACCAGGAATCCAACTGCGCCATGCGCGGGCCTCTCCGGGCACCGTAAAAAACCTCATTTTCGTAACCCTAACCCTAGATGTGGGTATGGCAATTTGCAATGGTTCGGCAACGAAACTCCTGAGCGAAAAGGGCCCCATACGTTTTCTGCTCCCTTTTGGACCAGGAATCCAACTGCGCCATGCGCGGGCCTCTCCGGGCACCGTAAAAAACTCATTTTCGTAACCCTAACCCTAGGTGCTAGTCGGGGTTAGACAATTGCTCGGCAACGAAACTCCTGAGCGAAAAGGGCCCCATACGTTTTCTGCTCCCTTTTGGACCAGGAATCCAACTGCGCCATGCGCGGGCCTCTCCGGGCACCGTAAAAAACCTCATTTTCGTAACCCTAACCCTAGATGTGGGTATGGCGATTTGCAATGGTTCGGCAACGAAACTCCTGAGCGAAAAGGGCCCCATAGGTTTTCTGCTCCCTTTTGGACCAGGAATCCAACTGCGCCATGCGCGGGCCTCTCCGGGCACCGTAAAAAACCTCATTTTCGTAACCCTAACCCTAGATGTGGGTATGGCAATTTGCAATGGTTCGGCAACGAAACTCCTGAGCGAAAAGGGCCCCATACGTTTTCTGCTCCCTTTTGGACCAGGAATCCAACTGCGCCATGCGCGGGCCTCTCCGGGCACCGTAAAAAACCTCATTTTCGTAACCCTAACCCTAGATGTGGGTATGGCAATTTGCAATGGTTCGGCAACGAAACTCCTGAGCGAAAAGGGCCCCATACGTTTTCTGCTCCCTTTTGGACCAGGAATCCAACTGCGCCATGCGCGGGCCTCTCCGGGCACCGTAAAAAAACTCATTTTCGTAACCCTAACCCTAGGTGCTAGTCGGGGTTAGACAATTGCTCGGCAACGAAACTCCTGAGCGAAAAGCGCCCCATACGTTTTCTGCTCCCTTTTGGACCAGGAATCCAACTGCGCCATGCGCGGGCCTCTCCGGGCACCGTAAAAAACCTCATTTTCGTAACCCTAACCCTAGATGTGGGTATGGCAATTTGCAATGGTTCGGCAACGAAACTCCTGAGCGAAAAGGGCCCCATACGTTTTCTGCTCCCTTTTGGACCAGGAATCCAACTGCGCCATGCGCGGGCCTCTCCGGGCACCGTAAAAAAACTCATTTTCGTAACCCTAACCCTAGGTGCTAGTCGGGGTTAGACAATTGCTCGGCAACGAAACTCCTGAGCGAAAAGGGCCCCATACGTTTTCTGCTCCCTTTTGGACCAGGAATCCAACTGCGCCATGCGCGGGCCTCTCCGGGCACCGTAAAAAACCTCATTTTCGTAACCCTAACCCTAGATGTGGGTATGGCAATTTGCAATGGTTCGGCAACGAAACTCCTGAGCGAAAAGGGCCCCATACGTTTTCTGCTCCCTTTTGGACCAGGAATCCAACTGCGCCATGCGCGGGCCTCTCCGGGCACCGTAAAAAAACTCATTTTCGTAACCCTAACCCTAGGTGCTAGTCGGGGTTAGACAATTGCTCGGCAACGAAACTCCTGAGCGAAAAGGGCCCCATACGTTTTCTGCTCCCTTTTGGACCAGGAATCCAACTGCGCCATGCGCGGGCCTCTCCGGGCACCGTAAAAAAACTCATTTTCGTAACCCTAACCCTAGATGTGGGTATGGCAATTTGCAATGGTTCGGCAACGAAACTCCTGAGCGAAAAGGGCCCCATACGTTTTCTGCTCCCTTTTGGACCAGGAATCCAACTGCGCCATGCGCGGGCCTCTCCGGGCACCGTAAAAAACCTCATTTTCGTAACCCTAACCCTAGATGTGGGTATGGCAATTTGCAATGGTTCGGCAACGAAACTCCTGAGCGAAAAGGGCCCCATACGTTTTCTGCTCCCTTTTGGACCAGGAATCCAACTGCGCCATGCGCGGGCCTCTCCGGGCACCGTAAAAAACCTCATTTTCGTAACCCTAACCCTAGATGTGGGTATGGCAATTTGCAATTGCTCGGCAACGAAACTCCTGAGCGAAAAGGGCCCCATACGTTTTCTGCTCCCTTTTGGACCAGGAATCCAACTGCGCCATGCGCAGGCCTCTCCGGGCACCGTAAAAAACCTCATTTTCGTAACCCTAACCCTAGGTGCTAGTCGGGGTTAGACAATTGCTCGGCAACGAAACTCCTGAGCGAAAAGGGCCCCATACGTTTTCTGCTCCCTTTTGGACCAGGAATCCAACTGCGCCATGCGCGGGCCTCTCCGGGCACCGTAAAAAACCTCATTTTCGTAACCCTAACCCTAGATGTGGGTATGGCAATTTGCAATGGTTCGGCAACGAAACTCCTGAGCGAAAAGGGCCCCATACGTTTTCTGCTCCCTTTTGGACCAGGAATCCAACTGCGCCATGCAGGGCCTCTCCGGGCACCGTAAAAAACCTCATTTTCGTAACCCTAACCCTAGATGTGGGTATGGCAATTTGCAATGGTTCGGCAACGAAACTCCTGAGCGAAAAGGGCCCCATACGTTTTCTGCTCCCTTTTGGACCAGGAATCCAACTGCGCCATGCGCGGGCCTCTCCGGGCACCGTAAAAAAACTCATTTTCGTAACCCTAACCCTAGGTGCTAGTCGGGGTTAGACAATTGCTCGGCAACGAAACTCCTGAGCGAAAAGGGCCCCATACGTTTTCTGCTCCCTTTTGGACCAGGAATCCAACTGCGCCATGCGCGGGCCTCTCCGGGCACCGTAAAAAACCTCATTTTCGTAACCCTAACCCTAGATGTGGGTATGGCAATTTGCAATGGTTCGGCAACGAAACTCCTGAGCGAAAAGGGCCCCATACGTTTTCTGCTCCCTTTTGGACCAGGAATCCAACTGCGCCATGCGCGGGCCTCTCCGGGCACCGTAAAAAAACTCATTTTCGTAACCCTAACCCTAGGTGCTAGTCGGGGTTAGACAATTGCTCGGCAACGAAACTCCTGAGCGAAAAGGGCCCCATACGTTTTCTGCTCCCTTTTGGACCAGGAATCCAACTGCGCCATGCGCGGGCCTCTCCGGGCACCGTAAAAAATCTCATTTTCGTAACCCTAACCCTAGATGTGGGTATGGCAATTTGCAATGGTTCGGCAACGAAACTCCTGAGCGAAAAGGGCCCCATACGTTTTCTGCTCCCTTTTGGACCAGGAATCCAACTGCGCCATGCGCGGGCCTCTCCGGGCACCGTAAAAAAACTCATTTTCGTAACCCTAACCCTAGGTGCTAGTCGGGGTTAGACAATTGCTCGGCAACGAAACTCCTGAGCGAAAAGGGCCCCATACGTTTTCTGCTCCCTTTTGGACCAGGAATCCAACTGCGCCATGCGCGGGCCTCTCCGGGCACCGTAAAAAACCTCATTTTCGTAACCCTAACCCTAGATGTGGGTATGGCAATTTGCAATGGTTCGGCAACGAAACTCCTGAGCGAAAAGGGCCCCATACGTTTTCTGCTCCCTTTTGGACCAGGAATCCAACTGCGCCATGCGCGGGCCTCTCCGGACACCGTAAAAAAACTCATTTTCGTAACCCTAACCCTAGGTGCTAGTCGGAGTTAGACAATTGCTCGGCAACGAAACTCCTGAGCGAAAAGGGCCCCATACGTTTTCTGCTCCCTTTTGGACCAGGAATCCAACTGCGCCATGCGCGGGCCTCTCCGGGCACCGTAAAAAACCTCATTTTCGTAACCCTAACCCTAGATGTGGGTATGGCAATTTGCAATGGTTCGGCAACGAAACTCCTGAGCGAAAAGGGCCCCATACGTTTTCTGCTCCCTTTTGGACCAGGAATCCAACTGCGCCATGCGTGGGCCTCTCCGGGCACCGTAAAAAAACTCATTTTCGTAACCCTAACCCTAGGTGCTAGTCGGGGTTAGACAATTGCTCGGCAACGAAACTCCTGAGCGAAAAGGGCCCCATACGTTTTCTGCTCCCTTTTGGACCAGGAATCCAACTGCGCCATGCGCGGGCCTCTCCGGGCACCGTAAAAAACCTCATTTTCGTAACCCTAACCCTAGATGTGGGTATGGCAATTTGCAATGGTTCGGCAACGAAACTCCTGAGCGAAAAGGGCCCCATACGTTTTCTGCTCCCTTTTGGACCAGGAATCCAACTGCGCCATGCGCGGGCCTCTCCGGGCACCGTAAAAAAACTCATTTTCGTAACCCTAACCCTAGGTGCTAGTCGGGGTTAGACAATTGCTCGGCAACGAAACTCCTGAGCGAAAAGGGCCCCATACGTTTTCTGCTCCCTTTTGGACCAGGAATCCAACTGCGCCATGCGCGGGCCTCTCCGGGCACCGTAAAAAACCTCATTTTCGTAACCCTAACCCTAGATGTGGGTATGGCAATTTGCAATGGTTCGGCAACGAAACTCCTGAGCGAAAAGGGCCCCATACGTTTTCTGCTCCCTTTTGGACCAGGAATCCAACTGCGCCATGCGCGGACCTCTCCGGGCACCGTATAGGTGCTAGTCGGGGTTAGACAATTGCCATGCAAAAAGGCCTGGCACATTTGGAGGAATATTGATAGAAAACTACCTGTTATTATTGAACCATTCCACTTCAGACTCATAGTACCTCACCCCGGGGGTTCACCCAGAAACTTTTACAACAAACTGATGTAGCATTTCAGAATAAAAGCCTTCTAACTATTCATATTTCACTGCATCACATGTACATTTGGAGGAATATTGATAGAAAACTACCTGTTATTATTGAACCATTCCACTTCACACTCATAGTACTCCACCCCAGGAACCAGGAATCCAACTGCGCCATGCGCGGGCCTCTCCGGGCACCGTAAAAAACCTCATTTTCGTAACCCTAACCCTAGATGTGGGTATGGCAATTTGCAATGGTTCGGCAACGAAACTCCTGAGCGAAAAGGGCCCCATACGTTTTCTGCTCCCTTTTGGACCAGGAATCCAACTGCGCCATGCGCGGGCCTCTCTGGGCACCGTAAAAAACCTCATTTTCGTAACCCTAACCCTAGATGTGGGTATGGCAATTTGCAATGGTTCGGCAACGAAACTCCTGAGCGAAAAGGGCCCCATACGTTTTCTGCTCCCTTTTGGACCAGGAATCCAACTGCGCCATGCGCGGGCCTCTCCGGGCACCGTAAAAAAACTCATTTTCGTAACCCTAACCCTAGGTGCTAGTCGGGGTTAGACAATTGCTCGGCAACGAAACTCCTGAGCGAAAAGGGCCCCATACGTTTTCTGCTCCCTTTTGGACCAGGAATCCAACTGCGCCATGCGCGGGCCTCTCCGGGCACCGTAAAAAACCTCATTTTCGTAACCCTAACCCTAGATGTGGGTATGGCAATTTGCAATGGTTCGGCAACGAAACTCCTGAGCGAAAAGGGCCCCATACGTTTTCTGCTCCCTTTTGGACCAGGAATCCAACTGCGCCATGCGCGGGCCTCTCCGGGCACCGTAAAAAACCTCATTTTCGTAACCCTAACCCTAGATGTGGGTATGGCAATTTGCAATGGTTCGGCAACGAAACTCCTGAGCGAAAAGGGCCCCATACGTTTTCTGCTCCCTTTTGGACCAGGAATCCAACTGCGCCATGCGCGGGCCTCTCCGGGCACCGTAAAAAAACTCATTTTCGTAACCCTAACCCTAGATGTGGGTATGGCAATTTGCAATGGTTCGGCAACGAAACTCCTGAGCGAAAAGGGCCCCATACGTTTTCTGCTCCCTTTTGGACCAGGAATCCAACTGCGCCATGCGCGGGCCTCTCCGGGCACCGTAAAAAAACTCATTTTCGTAACCCTAACCCTAGGTGCTAGTCGGGGTTAGACAATTGCTCGGCAACGAAACTCCTGAGCGAAAAGGGCCCCATACGTTTTCTGCTCCCTTTTGGACCAGGAATCCAACTGCGCCATGCGCGGGCCTCTCCGGGCACCGTAAAAAACCTCATTTTCGTAACCCTAACCCTAGATGTGGGTATGGCAATTTGCAATGGTTCGGCAACGAAACTCCTGAGCGAAAAGGGCCCCATACGTTTTCTGCTCCCTTTTGGACCAGGAATCCAACTGCGCCATGCGCGGGCCTCTCCGGGCACCGTAAAAAAACTCATTTTCGTAACCCTAACCCTAGGTGCTAGTCGGGGTTAGACAATTGCTCGGCAACGAAACTCCTGAGCGAAAAGGGCCCCATACGTTTTCTGCTCCCTTTTGGACCAGGAATCCAACTGCGCCATGCGCGGGCCTCTCCGGGCACCGTAAAAAAACTCATTTTCGTAACCCTAACCCTAGGTGCTAGTCGGGGTTAGACAATTGCTCGGCAACGAAACTCCTGAGCGAAAAGGGCCCCATACGTTTTCTGCTCCCTTTTGGACCAGGAATCCAACTGCGCCATGCGCAGGCCTCTCCGGGCACCGTAAAAAACCTCATTTTCGTAACCCTAACCCTAGATGTGGGTATGGCAATTTGCAATGGTTCGGCAACGAAACTCCTGAGCGAAAAGGGCCCCATACGTTTTCTGCTCCCTTTTGGAACAGGAATCCAACTGCGCCATGCGCGGGCCTCTCCGGACACCGTAAAAAAACTCATTTTCGTAACCCTAACCCTAGGTGCTAGTCTGGGTTAGACAATTGCTCGGCAACGAAACTCCTGAGCGAAAAGGGCCCCATACGTTTTCTGCTCCCTTTTGGACCAGGAATCCAACTGCGCAATGCGCGGGCCTCTCCGGGCACCGTAAAAAAACTCATTTTCGTAACCCTAACCCTAGGTGCTAGTCGGGGTTAGACAATTGCTCGGCAACGAAACTCCTGAGCGAAAAGGGCCCCATACGTTTTCTGCTCCCTTTTGGACCAGGAATCCAACTGCGCCATGCGCGGGCCTCTCCGGGCACCGTAAAAAACCTCATTTTCGTAACCCTAACCCTAGATGTGGGTATGGCAATTTGCAATGGTTCGGCAACGAAACTCCTGAGCGAAAAGGGCCCCATACGTTTTCTGCTCCCTTTTGGAACAGGAATCCAACTGCGCCATGCGCGGGCCTCTCCGGACACCGTAAAAAAACTCATTTTCGTAACCCTAACCCTAGGTGCTAGTCGGGGTTAGACAATTGCTCGGCAACGAAACTCCTGAGCGAAAAGGGCCCCATACGTTTTCTGCTCCCTTTTGGACCAGGAATCCAACTGCGCCATGCGCGGGCCTCTCCGGGCACCGTAAAAAACCTCATTTTCGTAACCCTAACCCTAGATGTGGGTATGGCAATTTGCAATGGTTCGGCAACGAAACTCCTGAGCGAAAAGGGCCCCATACGTTTTCTGCTCCCTTTTGGACCAGGAATCCAACTGCGCCATGCGCGGGCCTCTCCGGGCACCGTAAAAAAACTCATTTTCGTAACCCTAACCCTAGGTGCTAGTCGGGGTTAGACAATTGCTCGGCAACGAAACTCCTGAGCGAAAAGGGCCCCATACGTTTTCTGCTCCCTTTTGGACCAGGAATCCAACTGCGCCATGCGCGGGCCTCTCCGGGCACCGTAAAAAAACTCATTTTCGTAACCCTAACCCTAGGTGCTAGTCGGGGTTAGACAATTGCTCGGCAACGAAACTCCTGAGCGAAAAGGGCCCCATACGTTTTCTGCTCCCTTTTGGACCAGGAATCCAACTGCGCCATGCGCGGGCCTCTCCGGGCACCGTAAAAAACCTCATTTTCGTAACCCTAACCCTAGATGTGGGTATGGCAATTTGCAATGGTTCGGCAACGAAACTCCTGAGCGAAAAGGGCCCCATACGTTTTCTGCTCCCTTTTGGACCAGGAATCCAACTGCGCCATGCAGGGCCTCTCCGGGCACCGTAAAAAACCTCATTTTCGTAACCCTAACCCTAGATGTGGGTATGGCAATTTGCAATGGTTCGGCAACGAAACTCCTGAGCGAAAAGGGCCCTTATACGTTTTCTGCTCCCTTTTGGACCAGGAATCCAACTGCGCCATGCGCGGGCCTCTCCGGGCACCGTAAAAAAACTCATTTTCGTAACCCTAACCCTAGGTGCTAGTCGGGGTTAGACAATTGCTCGGCAACGAAACTCCTGAGCGAAAAGGGCCCCATACGTTTTCTGCTCCCTTTTGGACCAGGAATCCAACTGCGCCATGCGCGGGCCTCTCCGGGCACCGTAAAAAACCTCATTTTCGTAACCCTAACCCTAGATGTGGGTATGGCAATTTGCAATGGTTCGGCAACGAAACTCCTGAGCGAAAAGGGCCCCATACGTTTTCTGCTCCCTTTTGGACCAGGAATCCAACTGCGCCATGCGCGGGCCTCTCCGGGCACCGTAAAAAAACTCATTTTCGTAACCCTAACCCTAGGTGCTAGTCGGGGTTAGACAATTGCTCGGCAACGAAACTCCTGAGCGAAAAGGGCCCCATACGTTTTCTGCTCCCTTTTGGACCAGGAATCCAACTGCGCCATGCGCGGGCCTCTCCGGGCACCGTAAAAAACCTCATTTTCGTAACCCTAACCCTAGATGTGGGTATGGCAATTTGCAATGGTTCGGCAACGAAACTCCTGAGCGAAAAGGGCCCCATACGTTTTCTGCTCCCTTTTGGACCAGGAATCCAACTGCGCCATGCGCGGGCCTCTCCGGGCACCGTAAAAAAACTCATTTTCGTAACCCTAACCCTAGGTGCTAGTCGGGGTTAGACAATTGCTCGGCAACGAAACTCCTGAGCGAAAAGGGCCCCATACGTTTTCTGCTCCCTTTTGGACCAGGAATCCAACTGCGCCATGCGCGGGCCTCTCCGGGCACCGTAAAAAACCTCATTTTCGTAACCCTAACCCTAGATGTGGGTATGGCAATTTGCAATGGTTCGGCAACGAAACTCCTGAGCGAAAAGGGCCCCATACGTTTTCTGCTCCCTTTTGGACCAGGAATCCAACTGCGCCATGCGCGGGCCTCTCCGGACACCGTAAAAAAACTCATTTTCGTAACCCTAACCCTAGGTGCTAGTCGGGGTTAGACAATTGCTCGGCAACGAAACTCCTGAGCGAAAAGGGCCCCATACGTTTTCTGCTCCCTTTTGGACCAGGAATCCAACTGCGCCATGCGCGGGCCTCTCCGGGCACCGTAAAAAACCTCATTTTCGTAACCCTAACCCTAGATGTGGGTATGGCAATTTGCAATGGTTCGGCAACGAAACTCCTGAGCGAAAAGGGCCCCATACGTTTTCTGCTCCCTTTTGGACCAGGAATCCAACTGCGCCATGCGTGGGCCTCTCCGGGCACCGTAAAAAAACTCATTTTCGTAACCCTAACCCTAGGTGCTAGTCGGGGTTAGACAATTGCTCGGCAACGAAACTCCTGAGCGAAAAGGGCCCCATACGTTTTCTGCTCCCTTTTGGACCAGGAATCCAACTGCGCCATGCGCGGGCCTCTCCGGGCACCGTAAAAAACCTCATTTTCGTAACCCTAACCCTAGATGTGGGTATGGCAATTTGCAATGGTTCGGCAACGAAACTCCTGAGCGAAAAGGGCCCCATACGTTTTCTGCTCCCTTTTGGACCAGGAATCCAACTGCGCCATGCGCGGGCCTCTCCGGGCACCGTAAAAAAACTCATTTTCGTAACCCTAACCCTAGGTGCTAGTCGGGGTTAGACAATTGCTCGGCAACGAAACTCCTGAGCGAAAAGGGCCCCATACGTTTTCTGCTCCCTTTTGGACCAGGAATCCAACTGCGCCATGCGCGGGCCTCTCCGGGCACCGTAAAAAAACTCATTTTCGTAACCCTAACCCTAGGTGCTAGTCGGGGTTAGACAATTGCTCGGCAACGAAACTCCTGAGCGAAAAGGGCCCCATACGTTTTCTGCTCCCTTTTGGACCAGGAATCCAACTGCGCCATGCGCAGGCCTCTCCGGGCACCGTAAAAAACCTCATTTTCGTAACCCTAACCCTAGATGTGGGTATGGCAATTTGCAATGGTTCGGCAACGAAACTCCTGAGCGAAAAGGGCCCCATACGTTTTCTGCTCCCTTTTGGAACAGGAATCCAACTGCGCCATGCGCGGGCCTCTCCGGACACCGTAAAAAAACTCATTTTCGTAACCCTAACCCTAGGTGCTAGTCTGGGTTAGACAATTGCTCGGCAACGAAACTCCTGAGCGAAAAGGGCCCCATACGTTTTCTGCTCCCTTTTGGACCAGGAATCCAACTGCGCAATGCGCGGGCCTCTCCGGGCACCGTAAAAAAACTCATTTTCGTAACCCTAACCCTAGGTGCTAGTCGGGGTTAGACAATTGCTCGGCAACGAAACTCCTGAGCGAAAAGGGCCCCATACGTTTTCTGCTCCCTTTTGGACCAGGAATCCAACTGCGCCATGCGCGGGCCTCTCCGGGCACCGTAAAAAACCTCATTTTCGTAACCCTAACCCTAGATGTGGGTATGGCAATTTGCAATGGTTCGGCAACGAAACTCCTGAGCGAAAAGGGCCCCATACGTTTTCTGCTCCCTTTTGGAACAGGAATCCAACTGCGCCATGCGCGGGCCTCTCCGGACACCGTAAAAAAACTCATTTTCGTAACCCTAACCCTAGGTGCTAGTCGGGGTTAGACAATTGCTCGGCAACGAAACTCCTGAGCGAAAAGGGCCCCATACGTTTTCTGCTCCCTTTTGGACCAGGAATCCAACTGCGCCATGCGCGGGCCTCTCCGGGCACCGTAAAAAACCTCATTTTCGTAACCCTAACCCTAGATGTGGGTATGGCAATTTGCAATGGTTCGGCAACGAAACTCCTGAGCGAAAAGGGCCCCATACGTTTTCTGCTCCCTTTTGGACCAGGAATCCAACTGCGCCATGCGCGGGCCTCTCCGGGCACCGTAAAAAAACTCATTTTCGTAACCCTAACCCTAGGTGCTAGTCGGGGTTAGACAATTGCTCGGCAACGAAACTCCTGAGCGAAAAGGGCCCCATACGTTTTCTGCTCCCTTTTGGACCAGGAATCCAACTGCGCCATGCGCGGGCCTCTCCGGGCACCGTAAAAAAACTCATTTTCGTAACCCTAACCCTAGGTGCTAGTCGGGGTTAGACAATTGCTCGGCAACGAAACTCCTGAGCGAAAAGGGCCCCATACGTTTTCTGCTCCCTTTTGGACCAGGAATCCAACTGCGCCATGCGCGGGCCTCTCCGGGCACCGTAAAAAACCTCATTTTCGTAACCCTAACCCTAGATGTGGGTATGGCAATTTGCAATTGCTCGGCAACGAAACTCCTGAGCGAAAAGGGCCCCATACGTTTTCTGCTCCCTTTTGGACCAGGAATCCAACTGCGCCATGCGCAGGCCTCTCCGGGCACCGTAAAAAACCTCATTTTCGTAACCCTAACCCTAGGTGCTAGTCGGGGTTAGACAATTGCTCGGCAACGAAACTCCTGAGCGAAAAGGGCCCCATACGTTTTCTGCTCCCTTTTGGACCAGGAATCCAACTGCGCCATGCGCGGGCCTCTCCGGGCACCGTAAAAAACCTCATTTTCGTAACCCTAACCCTAGATGTGGGTATGGCAATTTGCAATGGTTCGGCAACGAAACTCCTGAGCGAAAAGGGCCCCATACGTTTTCTGCTCCCTTTTGGACCAGGAATCCAACTGCGCCATGCAGGGCCTCTCCGGGCACCGTAAAAAACCTCATTTTCGTAACCCTAACCCTAGATGTGGGTATGGCAATTTGCAATGGTTCGGCAACGAAACTCCTGAGCGAAAAGGGCCCCATACGTTTTCTGCTCCCTTTTGGACCAGGAATCCAACTGCGCCATGCGCGGGCCTCTCCGGGCACCGTAAAAAAACTCATTTTCGTAACCCTAACCCTAGGTGCTAGTCGGGGTTAGACAATTGCTCGGCAACGAAACTCCTGAGCGAAAAGGGCCCCATACGTTTTCTGCTCCCTTTTGGACCAGGAATCCAACTGCGCCATGCGCGGGCCTCTCCGGGCACCGTAAAAAACCTCATTTTCGTAACCCTAACCCTAGATGTGGGTATGGCAATTTGCAATGGTTCGGCAACGAAACTCCTGAGCGAAAAGGGCCCCATACGTTTTCTGCTCCCTTTTGGACCAGGAATCCAACTGCGCCATGCGCGGGCCTCTCCGGGCACCGTAAAAAAACTCATTTTCGTAACCCTAACCCTAGGTGCTAGTCGGGGTTAGACAATTGCTCGGCAACGAAACTCCTGAGCGAAAAGGGCCCCATACGTTTTCTGCTCCCTTTTGGACCAGGAATCCAACTGCGCCATGCGCGGGCCTCTCCGGGCACCGTAAAAAACCTCATTTTCGTAACCCTAACCCTAGATGTGGGTATGGCAATTTGCAATGGTTCGGCAACGAAACTCCTGAGCGAAAAGGGCCCCATACGTTTTCTGCTCCCTTTTGGACCAGGAATCCAACTGCGCCATGCAGGGCCTCTCCGGGCACCGTAAAAAACCTCATTTTCGTAACCCTAACCCTAGATGTGGGTATGGCAATTTGCAATGGTTCGGCAACGAAACTCCTGAGCGAAAAGGGCCCCATACGTTTTCTGCTCCCTTTTGGACCAGGAATCCAACTGCGCCATGCGCGGGCCTCTCCGGGCACCGTAAAAAAACTCATTTTCGTAACCCTAACCCTAGGTGCTAGTCGGGGTTAGACAATTGCTCGGCAACGAAACTCCTGAGCGAAAAGGGCCCCATACGTTTTCTGCTCCCTTTTGGACCAGGAATCCAACTGCGCCATGCGCGGGCCTCTCCGGGCACCGTAAAAAACCTCATTTTCGTAACCCTAACCCTAGATGTGGGTATGGCAATTTGCAATGGTTCGGCAACGAAACTCCTGAGCGAAAAGGGCCCCATACGTTTTCTGCTCCCTTTTGGACCAGGAATCCAACTGCGCCATGCGCGGGCCTCTCCGGACACCGTAAAAAAACTCATTTTCGTAACCCTAACCCTAGGTGCTAGTCGGGGTTAGACAATTGCTCGGCAACGAAACTCCTGAGCGAAAAGGGCCCCATACGTTTTCTGCTCCCTTTTGGACCAGGAATCCAACTGCGCCATGCGCGGGCCTCTCCGGGCACCGTAAAAAACCTCATTTTCGTAACCCTAACCCTAGATGTGGGTATGGCAATTTGCAATGGTTCGGCAACGAAACTCCTGAGCGAAAAGGGCCCCATACGTTTTCTGCTCCCTTTTGGACCAGGAATCCAACTGCGCCATGCGTGGGCCTCTCCGGGCACCGTAAAAAAACTCATTTTCGTAACCCTAACCCTAGGTGCTAGTCGGGGTTAGACAATTGCTCGGCAACGAAACTCCTGAGCGAAAAGGGCCCCATACGTTTTCTGCTCCCTTTTGGACCAGGAATCCAACTGCGCCATGCGCGGGCCTCTCCGGGCACCGTAAAAAACCTCATTTTCGTAACCCTAACCCTAGATGTGGGTATGGCAATTTGCAATGGTTCGGCAACGAAACTCCTGAGCGAAAAGGGCCCCATACGTTTTCTGCTCCCTTTTGGACCAGGAATCCAACTGCGCCATGCGCGGGCCTCTCCGGGCACCGTAAAAAAACTCATTTTCGTAACCCTAACCCTAGGTGCTAGTCGGGGTTAGACAATTGCTCGGCAACGAAACTCCTGAGCGAAAAGGGCCCCATACGTTTTCTGCTCCCTTTTGGACCAGGAATCCAACTGCGCCATGCGCGGGCCTCTCCGGGCACCGTAAAAAAACTCATTTTCGTAACCCTAACCCTAGGTGCTAGTCGGGGTTAGACAATTGCTCGGCAACGAAACTCCTGAGCGAAAAGGGCCCCATACGTTTTCTGCTCCCTTTTGGACCAGGAATCCAACTGCGCCATGCGCAGGCCTCTCCGGGCACCGTAAAAAACCTCATTTTCGTAACCCTAACCCTAGATGTGGGTATGGCAATTTGCAATGGTTCGGCAACGAAACTCCTGAGCGAAAAGGGCCCCATACGTTTTCTGCTCCCTTTTGGAACAGGAATCCAACTGCGCCATGCGCGGGCCTCTCCGGACACCGTAAAAAAACTCATTTTCGTAACCCTAACCCTAGGTGCTAGTCTGGGTTAGACAATTGCTCGGCAACGAAACTCCTGAGCGAAAAGGGCCCCATACGTTTTCTGCTCCCTTTTGGACCAGGAATCCAACTGCGCAATGCGCGGGCCTCTCCGGGCACCGTAAAAAAACTCATTTTCGTAACCCTAACCCTAGGTGCTAGTCGGGGTTAGACAATTGCTCGGCAACGAAACTCCTGAGCGAAAAGGGCCCCATACGTTTTCTGCTCCCTTTTGGACCAGGAATCCAACTGCGCCATGCGCGGGCCTCTCCGGGCACCGTAAAAAACCTCATTTTCGTAACCCTAACCCTAGATGTGGGTATGGCAATTTGCAATGGTTCGGCAACGAAACTCCTGAGCGAAAAGGGCGCCATACGTTTTCTGCTCCCTTTTGGAACAGGAATCCAACTGCGCCATGCGCGGGCCTCTCCGGACACCGTAAAAAAACTCATTTTCGTAACCCTAACCCTAGGTGCTAGTCGGGGTTAGACAATTGCTCGGCAACGAAACTCCTGAGCGAAAAGGGCCCCATACGTTTTCTGCTCCCTTTTGGACCAGGAATCCAACTGCGCCATGCGCGGGCCTCTCCGGGCACCGTAAAAAACCTCATTTTCGTAACCCTAACCCTAGATGTGGGTATGGCAATTTGCAATGGTTCGGCAACGAAACTCCTGAGCGAAAAGGGCCCCATACGTTTTCTGCTCCCTTTTGGACCAGGAATCCAACTGCGCCATGCGCGGGCCTCTCCGGGCACCGTAAAAAAACTCATTTTCGTAACCCTAACCCTAGGTGCTAGTCGGGGTTAGACAATTGCTCGGCAACGAAACTCCTGAGCGAAAAGGGCCCCATACGTTTTCTGCTCCCTTTTGGACCAGGAATCCAACTGCGCCATGCGCGGGCCTCTCCGGGCACCGTAAAAAAACTCATTTTCGTAACCCTAACCCTAGGTGCTAGTCGGGGTTAGACAATTGCTCGGCAACGAAACTCCTGAGCGAAAAGGGCCCCATACGTTTTCTGCTCCCTTTTGGACCAGGAATCCAACTGCGCCATGCGCGGGCCTCTCCGGGCACCGTAAAAAACCTCATTTTCGTAACCCTAACCCTAGATGTGGGTATGGCAATTTGCAATTGCTCGGCAACGAAACTCCTGAGCGAAAAGGGCCCCATACGTTTTCTGCTCCCTTTTGGACCAGGAATCCAACTGCGCCATGCGCAGGCCTCTCCGGGCACCGTAAAAAACCTCATTTTCGTAACCCTAACCCTAGGTGCTAGTCGGGGTTAGACAATTGCTCGGCAACGAAACTCCTGAGCGAAAAGGGCCCCATACGTTTTCTGCTCCCTTTTGGACCAGGAATCCAACTGCGCCATGCGCGGGCCTCTCCGGGCACCGTAAAAAACCTCATTTTCGTAACCCTAACCCTAGATGTGGGTATGGCAATTTGCAATGGTTCGGCAACGAAACTCCTGAGCGAAAAGGGCCCCATACGTTTTCTGCTCCCTTTTGGACCAGGAATCCAACTGCGCCATGCGCGGGCCTCTCCGGGCACCGTAAAAAAACTCATTTTCGTAACCCTAACCCTAGGTGCTAGTCGGGGTTAGACAATTGCTCGGCAACGAAACTCCTGAGCGAAAAGGGCCCCATACGTTTTCTGCTCCCTTTTGGACCAGGAATCCAACTGCGCCATGCGCGGGCCTCTCCGGGCACCGTAAAAAAACTCATTTTCGTAACCCTAACCCTAGGTGCTAGTCGGGGTTAGACAATTGCTCGGCAACGAAACTCCTGAGCGAAAAGGGCCCCATACGTTTTCTGCTCCCTTTTGGACCAGGAATCCAACTGCGCCATGCGCGGGCCTCTCCGGGCACCGTAAAAAACCTCATTTTCGTAACCCTAACCCTAGATGTGGGTATGGCAATTTGCAATTGCTCGGCAACGAAACTCCTGAGCGAAAAGGGCCCCATACGTTTTCTGCTCCCTTTTGGACCAGGAATCCAACTGCGCCATGCGCAGGCCTCTCCGGGCACCGTAAAAAACCTCATTTTCGTAACCCTAACCCTAGGTGCTAGTCGGGGTTAGACAATTGCTCGGCAACGAAACTCCTGAGCGAAAAGGGCCCCATACGTTTTCTGCTCCCTTTTGGACCAGGAATCCAACGGGCACCGTAAAAAACCTCATTTTCGTAACCCTAACCCTAGATGTGGGTATGGCAATTTGCAATGGTTCGGCAACGAAACTCCTGAGCGAAAAGGGCGCCATACGTTTTCTGCTCCCTTTTGGAACAGGAATCCAACTGCGCCATGCGCGGGCCTCTCCGGACACCGTAAAAAAACTCATTTTCGTAACCCTAACCCTAGGTGCTAGTCGGGGTTAGACAATTGCTCGGCAACGAAACTCCTGAGCGAAAAGGGCCCCATACGTTTTCTGCTCCCTTTTGGACCAGGAATCCAACTGCGCCATGCGCGGGCCTCTCCGGGCACCGTAAAAAACCTCATTTTCGTAACCCTAACCCTAGATGTGGGTATGGCAATTTGCAATGGTTCGGCAACGAAACTCCTGAGCGAAAAGGGCCCCATACGTTTTCTGCTCCCTTTTGGACCAGGAATCCAACTGCGCCATGCGCGGGCCTCTCCGGGCACCGTAAAAAAACTCATTTTCGTAACCCTAACCCTAGGTGCTAGTCGGGGTTAGACAATTGCTCGGCAACGAAACTCCTGAGCGAAAAGGGCCCCATACGTTTTCTGCTCCCTTTTGGACCAGGAATCCAACTGCGCCATGCGCGGGCCTCTCCGGGCACCGTAAAAAAACTCATTTTCGTAACCCTAACCCTAGGTGCTAGTCGGGGTTAGACAATTGCTCGGCAACGAAACTCCTGAGCGAAAAGGGCCCCATACGTTTTCTGCTCCCTTTTGGACCAGGAATCCAACTGCGCCATGCGCGGGCCTCTCCGGGCACCGTAAAAAACCTCATTTTCGTAACCCTAACCCTAGATGTGGGTATGGCAATTTGCAATTGCTCGGCAACGAAACTCCTGAGCGAAAAGGGCCCCATACGTTTTCTGCTCCCTTTTGGACCAGGAATCCAACTGCGCCATGCGCAGGCCTCTCCGGGCACCGTAAAAAACCTCATTTTCGTAACCCTAACCCTAGGTGCTAGTCGGGGTTAGACAATTGCTCGGCAACGAAACTCCTGAGCGAAAAGGGCCCCATACGTTTTCTGCTCCCTTTTGGACCAGGAATCCAACTGCGCCATGCGCGGGCCTCTCCGGGCACCGTAAAAAACCTCATTTTCGTAACCCTAACCCTAGATGTGGGTATGGCAATTTGCAATGGTTCGGCAACGAAACTCCTGAGCGAAAAGGGCCCCATACGTTTTCTGCTCCCTTTTGGACCAGGAATCCAACTGCGCCATGCGCGGGCCTCTCCGGGCACCGTAAAAAAACTCATTTTCGTAACCCTAACCCTAGGTGCTAGTCGGGGTTAGACAATTGCTCGGCAACGAAACTCCTGAGCGAAAAGGGCCCCATACGTTTTCTGCTCCCTTTTGGACCAGGAATCCAACTGCGCCATGCGCGGGCCTCTCCGGGCACCGTAAAAAAACTCATTTTCGTAACCCTAACCCTAGGTGCTAGTCGGGGTTAGACAATTGCTCGGCAACGAAACTCCTGAGCGAAAAGGGCCCCATACGTTTTCTGCTCCCTTTTGGACCAGGAATCCAACTGCGCCATGCGCGGGCCTCTCCGGGCACCGTAAAAAACCTCATTTTCGTAACCCTAACCCTAGATGTGGGTATGGCAATTTGCAATTGCTCGGCAACGAAACTCCTGAGCGAAAAGGGCCCCATACGTTTTCTGCTCCCTTTTGGACCAGGAATCCAACTGCGCCATGCGCAGGCCTCTCCGGGCACCGTAAAAAACCTCATTTTCGTAACCCTAACCCTAGGTGCTAGTCGGGGTTAGACAATTGCTCGGCAACGAAACTCCTGAGCGAAAAGGGCCCCATACGTTTTCTGCTCCCTTTTGGACCAGGAATCCAACTGCGCCATGCGCGGGCCTCTCCGGGCACCGTAAAAAACCTCATTTTCGTAACCCTAACCCTAGATGTGGGTATGGCAATTTGCAATGGTTCGGCAACGAAACTCCTGAGCGAAAAGGGCCCCATACGTTTTCTGCTCCCTTTTGGACCAGGAATCCAACTGCGCCATGCGCGGGCCTCTCCGGGCACCGTAAAAAAACTCATTTTCGTAACCCTAACCCTAGGTGCTAGTCGGGGTTAGACAATTGCTCGGCAACGAAACTCCTGAGCGAAAAGGGCCCCATACGTTTTCTGCTCCCTTTTGGACCAGGAATCCAACTGCGCCATGCGCGGGCCTCTCCGGGCACCGTAAAAAAACTCATTTTCGTAACCCTAACCCTAGGTGCTAGTCGGGGTTAGACAATTGCTCGGCAACGAAACTCCTGAGCGAAAAGGGCCCCATACGTTTTCTGCTCCCTTTTGGACCAGGAATCCAACTGCGCCATGCGCGGGCCTCTCCGGGCACCGTAAAAAACCTCATTTTCGTAACCCTAACCCTAGATGTGGGTATGGCAATTTGCAATTGCTCGGCAACGAAACTCCTGAGCGAAAAGGGCCCCATACGTTTTCTGCTCCCTTTTGGACCAGGAATCCAACTGCGCCATGCGCAGGCCTCTCCGGGCACCGTAAAAAACCTCATTTTCGTAACCCTAACCCTAGGTGCTAGTCGGGGTTAGACAATTGCTCGGCAACGAAACTCCTGAGCGAAAAGGGCCCCATACGTTTTCTGCTCCCTTTTGGACCAGGAATCCAACTGCGCCATGCGCGGGCCTCTCCGGGCACCGTAAAAAACCTCATTTTCGTAACCCTAACCCTAGATGTGGGTATGGCAATTTGCAATGGTTCGGCAACGAAACTCCTGAGCGAAAAGGGCCCCATACGTTTTCTGCTCCCTTTTGGAACAGGAATCCAACTGCGCCATGCGCGGGCCTCTCCGGACACCGTAAAAAAACTCATTTTCGTAACCCTAACCCTAGGTGCTAGTCGGGGTTAGACAATTGCTCGGCAACGAAACTCCTGAGCGAAAAGGGCCCCATACGTTTTCTGCTCCCTTTTGGACCAGGAATCCAACTGCGCCATGCGCGGGCCTCTCCGGGCACCGTAAAAAACCTCATTTTCGTAACCCTAACCCTAGATGTGGGTATGGCAATTTGCAATGGTTCGGCAACGAAACTCCTGAGCGAAAAGGGCCCCATACGTTTTCTGCTCCCTTTTGGACCAGGAATCCAACTGCGCCATGCGCGGGCCTCTCCGGGCACCGTAAAAAAACTCATTTTCGTAACCCTAACCCTAGGTGCTAGTCGGGGTTAGACAATTGCTCGGCAACGAAACTCCTGAGCGAAAAGGGCCCCATACGTTTTCTGCTCCCTTTTGGACCAGGAATCCAACTGCGCCATGCGCGGGCCTCTCCGGGCACCGTAAAAAAACTCATTTTCGTAACCCTAACCCTAGGTGCTAGTCGGGGTTAGACAATTGCTCGGCAACGAAACTCCTGAGCGAAAAGGGCCCCATACGTTTTCTGCTCCCTTTTGGACCAGGAATCCAACTGCGCCATGCGCAGGCCTCTCCGGGCACCGTAAAAAACCTCATTTTCGTAACCCTAACCCTAGGTGCTAGTCGGGGTTAGACAATTGCTCGGCAACGAAACTCCTGAGCGAAAAGGGCCCCATACGTTTTCTGCTCCCTTTTGGACCAGGAATCCAACTGCGCCATGCGCGGGCCTCTCCGGGCACCGTAAAAAACCTCATTTTCGTAACCCTAACCCTAGATGTGGGTATGGCAATTTGCAATGGTTCGGCAACGAAACTCCTGAGCGAAAAGGGCCCCATACGTTTTCTGCTCCCTTTTGGACCAGGAATCCAACTGCGCCATGCAGGGCCTCTCCGGGCACCGTAAAAAACCTCATTTTCGTAACCCTAACCCTAGATGTGGGTATGGCAATTTGCAATGGTTCGGCAACGAAACTCCTGAGCGAAAAGGGCCCCATACGTTTTCTGCTCCCTTTTGGACCAGGAATCCAACTGCGCCATGCGCGGGCCTCTCCGGGCACCGTAAAAAAACTCATTTTCGTAACCCTAACCCTAGGTGCTAGTCGGGGTTAGACAATTGCTCGGCAACGAAACTCCTGAGCGAAAAGGGCCCCATACGTTTTCTGCTCCCTTTTGGACCAGGAATCCAACTGCGCCATGCGCGGGCCTCTCCGGGCACCGTAAAAAACCTCATTTTCGTAACCCTAACCCTAGATGTGGGTATGGCAATTTGCAATGGTTCGGCAACGAAACTCCTGAGCGAAAAGGGCCCCATACGTTTTCTGCTCCCTTTTGGACCAGGAATCCAACTGCGCCATGCGCGGGCCTCTCCGGACACCGTAAAAAAACTCATTTTCGTAACCCTAACCCTAGGTGCTAGTCGGGGTTAGACAATTGCTCGGCAACGAAACTCCTGAGCGAAAAGGGCCCCATACGTTTTCTGCTCCCTTTTGGACCAGGAATCCAACTGCGCCATGCGCGGGCCTCTCCGGGCACCGTAAAAAACCTCATTTTCGTAACCCTAACCCTAGATGTGGGTATGGCAATTTGCAATGGTTCGGCAACGAAACTCCTGAGCGAAAAGGGCCCCATACGTTTTCTGCTCCCTTTTGGACCAGGAATCCAACTGCGCCATGCGTGGGCCTCTCCGGGCACCGTAAAAAAACTCATTTTCGTAACCCTAACCCTAGGTGCTAGTCGGGGTTAGACAATTGCTCGGCAACGAAACTCCTGAGCGAAAAGGGCCCCATACGTTTTCTGCTCCCTTTTGGACCAGGAATCCAACTGCGCCATGCGCGGGCCTCTCCGGGCACCGTAAAAAACCTCATTTTCGTAACCCTAACCCTAGATGTGGGTATGGCAATTTGCAATGGTTCGGCAACGAAACTCCTGAGCGAAAAGGGCCCCATACGTTTTCTGCTCCCTTTTGGACCAGGAATCCAACTGCGCCATGCGCGGGCCTCTCCGGGCACCGTAAAAAAACTCATTTTCGTAACCCTAACCCTAGGTGCTAGTCGGGGTTAGACAATTGCTCGGCAACGAAACTCCTGAGCGAAAAGGGCCCCATACGTTTTCTGCTCCCTTTTGGACCAGGAATCCAACTGCGCCATGCGCGGGCCTCTCCGGGCACCGTAAAAAAACTCATTTTCGTAACCCTAACCCTAGGTGCTAGTCGGGGTTAGACAATTGCTCGGCAACGAAACTCCTGAGCGAAAAGGGCCCCATACGTTTTCTGCTCCCTTTTGGACCAGGAATCCAACTGCGCCATGCGCAGGCCTCTCCGGGCACCGTAAAAAACCTCATTTTCGTAACCCTAACCCTAGATGTGGGTATGGCAATTTGCAATGGTTCGGCAACGAAACTCCTGAGCGAAAAGGGCCCCATACGTTTTCTGCTCCCTTTTGGAACAGGAATCCAACTGCGCCATGCGCGGGCCTCTCCGGACACCGTAAAAAAACTCATTTTCGTAACCCTAACCCTAGGTGCTAGTCTGGGTTAGACAATTGCTCGGCAACGAAACTCCTGAGCGAAAAGGGCCCCATACGTTTTCTGCTCCCTTTTGGACCAGGAATCCAACTGCGCAATGCGCGGGCCTCTCCGGGCACCGTAAAAAAACTCATTTTCGTAACCCTAACCCTAGGTGCTAGTTGGGGTTAGACAATTGCTCGGCAACGAAACTCCTGAGCGAAAAGGGCCCCATACGTTTTCTGCTCCCTTTTGGACCAGGAATCCAACTGCGCCATGCGCGGGCCTCTCCGGGCACCGTAAAAAACCTCATTTTCGTAACCCTAACCCTAGATGTGGGTATGGCAATTTGCAATGGTTCGGCAACGAAACTCCTGAGCGAAAAGGGCCCCATACGTTTTCTGCTCCCTTTTGGAACAGGAATCCAACTGCGCCATGCGCGGGCCTCTCCGGACACCGTAAAAAAACTCATTTTCGTAACCCTAACCCTAGGTGCTAGTCGGGGTTAGACAATTGCTCGGCAACGAAACTCCTGAGCGAAAAGGGCCCCATACGTTTTCTGCTCCCTTTTGGACCAGGAATCCAACTGCGCCATGCGCGGGCCTCTCCGGGCACCGTAAAAAACCTCATTTTCGTAACCCTAACCCTAGATGTGGGTATGGCAATTTGCAATGGTTCGGCAACGAAACTCCTGAGCGAAAAGGGCCCCATACGTTTTCTGCTCCCTTTTGGACCAGGAATCCAACTGCGCCATGCGCGGGCCTCTCCGGGCACCGTAAAAAAACTCATTTTCGTAACCCTAACCCTAGGTGCTAGTCGGGGTTAGACAATTGCTCGGCAACGAAACTCCTGAGCGAAAAGGGCCCCATACGTTTTCTGCTCCCTTTTGGACCAGGAATCCAACTGCGCCATGCGCGGGCCTCTCCGGGCACCGTAAAAAAACTCATTTTCGTAACCCTAACCCTAGGTGCTAGTCGGGGTTAGACAATTGCTCGGCAACGAAACTCCTGAGCGAAAAGGGCCCCATACGTTTTCTGCTCCCTTTTGGACCAGGAATCCAACTGCGCCATGCGCGGGCCTCTCCGGGCACCGTAAAAAACCTCATTTTCGTAACCCTAACCCTAGATGTGGGTATGGCAATTTGCAATTGCTCGGCAACGAAACTCCTGAGCGAAAAGGGCCCCATACGTTTTCTGCTCCCTTTTGGACCAGGAATCCAACTGCGCCATGCGCAGGCCTCTCCGGGCACCGTAAAAAACCTCATTTTCGTAACCCTAACCCTAGGTGCTAGTCGGGGTTAGACAATTGCTCGGCAACGAAACTCCTGAGCGAAAAGGGCCCCATACGTTTTCTGCTCCCTTTTGGACCAGGAATCCAACTGCGCCATGCGCGGGCCTCTCCGGGCACCGTAAAAAACCTCATTTTCGTAACCCTAACCCTAGATGTGGGTATGGCAATTTGCAATGGTTCGGCAACGAAACTCCTGAGCGAAAAGGGCCCCATACGTTTTCTGCTCCCTTTTGGACCAGGAATCCAACTGCGCCATGCGCGGGCCTCTCCGGGCACCGTAAAAAAACTCATTTTCGTAACCCTAACCCTAGGTGCTAGTCGGGGTTAGACAATTGCTCGGCAACGAAACTCCTGAGCGAAAAGGGCCCCATACGTTTTCTGCTCCCTTTTGGACCAGGAATCCAACTGCGCCATGCGCGGGCCTCTCCGGGCACCGTAAAAAACCTCATTTTCGTAACCCTAACCCTAGATGTGGGTATGGCAATTTGCAATGGTTCGGCAACGAAACTCCTGAGCGAAAAGGGCCCCATACGTTTTCTGCTCCCTTTTGGACCAGGAATCCAACTGCGCCATGCGCGGGCCTCTCCGGGCACCGTAAAAAAACTCATTTTCGTAACCCTAACCCTAGGTGCTAGTCGGGGTTAGACAATTGCTCGGCAACGAAACTCCTGAGCGAAAAGGGCCCCATACGTTTTCTGCTCCCTTTTGGACCAGGAATCCAACTGCGCCATGCGCGGGCCTCTCCGGGCACCGTAAAAAACCTCATTTTCGTAACCCTAACCCTAGATGTGGGTATGGCAATTTGCAATGGTTCGGCAACGAAACTCCTGAGCGAAAAGGGCCCCATACGTTTTCTGCTCCCTTTTGGACCAGGAATCCAACTGCGCCATGCGCGGGCCTCTCCGGGCACCGTAAAAAAACTCATTTTCGTAACCCTAACCCTAGGTGCTAGTCGGGGTTAGACAATTGCTCGGCAACGAAACTCCTGAGCGAAAAGGGCCCCATACGTTTTCTGCTCCCTTTTGGACCAGGAATCCAACTGCGCCATGCGCAGGCCTCTCCGGGCACCGTAAAAAACCTCATTTTCGTAACCCTAACCCTAGGTGCTAGTCGGGGTTAGACAATTGCTCGGCAACGAAACTCCTGAGCGAAAAGGGCCCCATACGTTTTCTGCTCCCTTTTGGACCAGGAATCCAACTGCGCCATGCGCGGGCCTCTCCGGGCACCGTAAAAAACCTCATTTTCGTAACCCTAACCCTAGATGTGGGTATGGCAATTTGCAATGGTTCGGCAACGAAACTCCTGAGCGAAAAGGGCCCCATACGTTTTCTGCTCCCTTTTGGACCAGGAATCCAACTGCGCCATGCGCGGACCTCTCCGGGCACCGTATAGGTGCTAGTCGGGGTTAGACAATTGCCATGCAAAAAGGCCTGGCACATTTGGAGGAATATTGATAGAAAACTACCTGTTATTATTGAACCATTCCACTTCAGACTCATAGTACCTCACCCCGGGGGTTCACCCAGAAACTTTTACAACAAACTGATGTAGCATTTCAGAATAAAAGCCTTCTAACTATTCATATTTCACTGCATCACATGTACATTTGGAGGAATATTGATAGAAAACTACCTGTTATTATTGAACCATTCCACTTCACACTCATAGTACTCCACCCCAGGAACCAGGAATCCAACTGCGCCATGCGCGGGCCTCTCCGGGCACCGTAAAAAACCTCATTTTCGTAACCCTAACCCTAGATGTGGGTATGGCAATTTGCAATGGTTCGGCAACGAAACTCCTGAGCGAAAAGGGCCCCATACGTTTTCTGCTCCCTTTTGGACCAGGAATCCAACTGCGCCATGTGCGGGCCTCTCCGGGCACCGTAAAAAACCTCATTTTCGTAACCCTAACCCTAGATGTGGGTATGGCAATTTGCAATGGTTCGGCAACGAAACTCCTGAGCGAAAAGGGCCCCATACGTTTTCTGCTCCCTTTTGGACCAGGAATCCAACTGCGCCATGCGCGGGCCTCTCCGGGCACCGTAAAAAACCTCATTTTCGTAACCCTAACCCTAGATGTGGGTATGGCAATTTGCAATGGTTCGGCAACGAAACTCCTGAGCGAAAAGGGCCCCATACGTGTTCTGCTCCCTTTTGGACCAGGAATCCAACTGCGCCATGCGCGGGCCTCTCCGGGCACCGTAAAAAAACTCATTTTCGTAACCCTAACCCTAGGTGCTAGTCGGGGTTAGACAATTGCTCGGCAACGAAACTCCTGAGCGAAAAGGGCCCCATACGTTTTCTGCTCCCTTTTGGACCAGGAATCCAACTGCGCCATGCGCGGGCCTCTCCGGGCACCGTAAAAAACCTCATTTTCGTAACCCTAACCCTAGATGTGGGTATGGCAATTTGCAATGGTTCGGCAACGAAACTCCTGAGCGAAAAGGGCCCCATACGTTTTCTGCTCCCTTTTGGACCAGGAATCCAACTGCGCCATGCAGGGCCTCTCCGGGCACCGTAAAAAAACTCATTTTCGTAACCCTAACCCTAGATGTGGGTATGGCAATTTGCAATGGTTCGGCAACGAAACTCCTGAGCGAAAAGGGCCCCATACGTTTTCTGCTCCCTTTTGGACCAGGAATCCAACTGCGCCATGCGCGGGCCTCTCCGGGCACCGTAAAAAAACTCATTTTCGTAACCCTAACCCTAGGTGCTAGTCGGGGTTAGACAATTGCTCGGCAACGAAACTCCTGAGCGAAAAGGGCCCCATACGTTTTCTGCTCCCTTTTGGACCAGGAATCCAACTGCGCCATGCGCGGGCCTCTCCGGGCACCGTAAAAAACCTCATTTTCGTAACCCTAACCCTAGATGTGGGTATGGCAATTTGCAATGGTTCGGCAACGAAACTCCTGAGCGAAAAGGGCCCCATACGTTTTCTGCTCCCTTTTGGACCAGGAATCCAACTGCGCCATGCGCGGGCCTCTCCGGGCACCGTAAAAAAACTCATTTTCGTAACCCTAACCCTAGGTGCTAGTCGGGGTTAGACAATTGCTCGGCAACGAAACTCCTGAGCGAAAAGGGCCCCATACGTTTTCTGCTCCCTTTTGGACCAGGAATCCAACTGCGCCATGCGCGGGCCTCTCCGGGCACCGTAAAAAACCTCATTTTCGTAACCCTAACCCTAGATGTGGGTATGGCAATTTGCAATGGTTCGGCAACGAAACTCCTGAGCGAAAAGGGCCCCATACGTTTTCTGCTCCCTTTTGGACCAGGAATCCAACTGCGCCATGCGCGGGCCTCTCCGGGCACCGTAAAAAAACTCATTTTCGTAACCCTAACCCTAGGTGCTAGTCGGGGTTAGACAATTGCTCGGCAACGAAACTCCTGAGCGAAAAGGGCCCCATACGTTTTCTGCTCCCTTTTGGACCAGGAATCCAACTGCGCCATGCGCGGGCCTCTCCGGGCACCGTAAAAAACCTCATTTTCGTAACCCTAACCCTAGATGTGGGTATGGCAATTTGCAATGGTTCGGCAACGAAACTCCTGAGCGAAAAGGGCCCCATACGTTTTCTGCTCCCTTTTGGACCAGGAATCCAACTGCGCCATGCGCGGGCCTCTCCGGGCACCGTAAAAAAACTCATTTTCGTAACCCTAACCCTAGGTGCTAGTCGGGGTTAGACAATTGCTCGGCAACGAAACTCCTGAGCGAAAAGGGCCCCATACGTTTTCTGCTCCCTTTTGGACCAGGAATCCAACTGCGCCATGCGCGGGCCTCTCCGGGCACCGTAAAAAAACTCATTTTCGTAACCCTAACCCTAGATGTGGGTATGGCAATTTGCAATGGTTCGGCAACGAAACTCCTGAGCGAAAAGGGCCCCATACGTTTTCTGCTCCCTTTTGGACCAGGAATCCAACTGCGCCATGCGCGGGCCTCTCCGGGCACCGTAAAAAACCTCATTTTCGTAACCCTAACCCTAGATGTGGGTATGGCAATTTGCAATGGTTCGGCAACGAAACTCCTGAGCGAAAAGGGCCCCATACGTTTTCTGCTCCCTTTTGGACCAGGAATCCAACTGCGCCATGCGCGGGCCTCTCCGGGCACCGTAAAAAAACTCATTTTCGTAACCCTAACCCTAGGTGCTAGTCGGGGTTAGACAATTGCTCGGCAACGAAACTCCTGAGCGAAAAGGGCCCCATACGTTTTCTGCTCCCTTTTGGACCAGGAATCCAACTGCGCCATGCGCGGGCCTCTCCGGGCACCGTAAAAAACCTCATTTTCGTAACCCTAACCCTAGATGTGGGTATGGCAATTTGCAATGGTTCGGCAACGAAACTCCTGAGCGAAAAGGGCCCCATACGTTTTCTGCTCCCTTTTGGACCAGGAATCCAACTGCGCCATGCGCGGGCCTCTCCGGACACCGTAAAAAAACTAATTTTCGTAACCCTAACCCTAGGTGCTAGTCGGGGTTAGACAATTGCTCGGCAACGAAACTCCTGAGCGAAAAGGGCCCCATACGTTTTCTGCTCCCTTTTGGACCAGGAATCCAACTGCGCCATGCGCGGGCCTCTCCGGGCACCGTAAAAAACCTCATTTTCGTAACCCTAACCCTAGATGTGGGTATGGCAATTTGCAATGGTTCGGCAACGAAACTCCTGAGCGAAAAGGGCCCCATACGTTTTCTGCTCCCTTTTGGACCAGGAATCCAACTGCGCCATGCGCGGGCCTCTCCGGGCACCGTAAAAAAACTCATTTTCGTAACCCTAACCCTAGGTGCTAGTCGGGGTTAGACAATTGCTCTGCAACGAAACTCCTGAGCGAAAAGGGCCCCATACGTTTTCTGCTCCCTTTTGGACCAGGAATCCAACTGCGCCATGCGCGGGCCTCTCCGGGCACCGTAAAAAACCTAATTTTCGTAACCCTAACCCTAGATGTGGGTATGGCAATTTGCAATGGTTCGGCAACGAAACTCCTGAGCGAAAAGGGCCCCATACGTTTTCTGCTCCCTTTTGGACCAGGAATCCAACTGCGCCATGCGCGGACCTCTCCGGGCACCGTATAGGTGCTAGTCGGGGTTAGACAATTGCCATGCAAAAAGGCCTGGCACATTTGGAGGAATATTGATAGAAAACTACCTGTTATTATTGAACCATTCCACTTCAGACTCATAGTACCTCACCCCGGGGGTTCACCCAGAAACTTTTACAACAAACTGATGTAGCATTTCAGAATAAAAGCCTTCTAACTATTCATATTTCACTGCATCACATGTACATTTGGAGGAATATTGATAGAAAACTACCTGTTATTATTGAACCATTCCACTTCACACTCATAGTACTCCACCCCAGGAACCAGGAATCCAACTGCGCCATGCGCGGGCCTCTCCGGGCACCGTAAAAAACCTCATTTTCGTAACCCTAACCCTAGATGTGGGTATGGCAATTTGCAATGGTTCGGCAACGAAACTCCTGAGCGAAAAGGGCCCCATACGTTTTCTGCTCCCTTTTGGACCAGGAATCCAACTGCGCCATGCGCGGGCCTCTCCGGGCACCGTAAAAAACCTCATTTTCGTAACCCTAACCCTAGATGTGGGTATGGCAATTTGCAATGGTTCGGCAACGAAACTCCTGAGCGAAAAGGGCCCCATACGTTTTCTGCTCCCTTTTGGACCAGGAATCCAACTGCGCCATGCGCGGGCCTCTCCGGGCACCGTAAAAAAACTCATTTTCGTAACCCTAACCCTAGATGTGGGTATGGCAATTTGCAATGGTTCGGCAACGAAACTCCTGAGCGAAAAGGGCCCCATACGTTTTCTGCTCCCTTTTGGACCAGGAATCCAACTGCGCCATGCGCGGGCCTCTCCGGGCACCGTAAAAAAACTCATTTTCGTAACCCTAACCCTAGGTGCTAGTCGGGGTTAGACAATTGCTCGGCAACGAAACTCCTGAGCGAAAAGGGCCCCATACGTTTTCTGCTCCCTTTTGGACCAGGAATCCAACTGCGCCATGCGCGGGCCTCTCCGGGCACCGTAAAAAAACTCATTTTCGTAACCCTAACCCTAGGTGCTAGTCGGGGTTAGACAATTGCTCGGCAACGAAACTCCTGAGCGAAAAGGGCCCCATACGTTTTCTGCTCCCTTTTGGACCAGGAATCCAACTGCGCCATGCGCGGGCCTCTCCGGGCACCGTAAAAAAACTCATTTTCGTAACCCTAACCCTAGGTGCTAGTCGGGGTTAGACAATTGCTCGGCAACGAAACTCCTGAGCGAAAAGGGCCCCATACGTTTTCTGCTCCCTTTTGGACCAGGAATCCAACTGCGCCATGCGCGGGCCTCTCCGGGCACCGTAAAAAACCTCATTTTCGTAACCCTAACCCTAGATGTGGGTATGGCAATTTGCAATGGTTCGGCAACGAAACTCCTGAGCGAAAAGGGCCCCATACGTTTTCTGCTCCCTTTTGGACCAGGAATCCAACTGCGCCATGCGCGGGCCTCTCCGGACACCGTAAAAAAACTAATTTTCGTAACCCTAACCCTAGGTGCTAGTCGGGGTTAGACAATTGCTCGGCAACGAAACTCCTGAGCGAAAAGGGCCCCATACGTTTTCTGCTCCCTTTTGGACCAGGAATCCAACTGCGCCATGCGCGGGCCTCTCCGGGCACCGTAAAAAACCTCATTTTCGTAACCCTAACCCTAGATGTGGGTATGGCAATTTGCAATGGTTCGGCAACGAAACTCCTGAGCGAAAAGGGCCCCATACGTTTTCTGCTCCCTTTTGGACCAGGAATCCAACTGCGCCATGCGCGGGCCTCTCCGGGCACCGTAAAAAAACTCATTTTCGTAACCCTAACCCTAGGTGCTAGTCGGGGTTAGACAATTGCTCTGCAACGAAACTCCTGAGCGAAAAGGGCCCCATACGTTTTCTGCTCCCTTTTGGACCAGGAATCCAACTGCGCCATGCGCGGGCCTCTCCGGGCACCGTAAAAAACCTAATTTTCGTAACCCTAACCCTAGATGTGGGTATGGCAATTTGCAATGGTTCGGCAACGAAACTCCTGAGCGAAAAGGGCCCCATACGTTTTCTGCTCCCTTTTGGACCAGGAATCCAACTGCGCCATGCGCGGACCTCTCCGGGCACCGTATAGGTGCTAGTCGGGGTTAGACAATTGCCATGCAAAAAGGCCTGGCACATTTGGAGGAATATTGATAGAAAACTACCTGTTATTATTGAACCATTCCACTTCAGACTCATAGTACCTCACCCCGGGGGTTCACCCAGAAACTTTTACAACAAACTGATGTAGCATTTCAGAATAAAAGCCTTCTAACTATTCATATTTCACTGCATCACATGTACATTTGGAGGAATATTGATAGAAAACTACCTGTTATTATTGAACCATTCCACTTCACACTCATAGTACTCCACCCCAGGAACCAGGAATCCAACTGCGCCATGCGCGGGCCTTTCCGGGCACCGTAAAAAACCTCATTTTCGTAACCCTAACCCTAGATGTGGATATGGCAATTTGCAATGGTTCGGCAACGAAACTCCTGAGCGAAAAGGGCCCCATACGTTTTCTGCTCCCTTTTGGACCAGGAATCCAACTGCGCCATGCGCGGGCCTCTCCGGGCACCGTAAAAAACCTCATTTTCGTAACCCTAACCCTAGATGTGGGTATGGCAATTTGCAATGGTTCGGCAAAGAAACTCCTGAGCGAAAAGGGCCCCATACGTTTTCTGCTCCCTTTTGGACCAGGAATCCAACTGCGCCATGCGCGGGCCTCTCCGGGCACCGTAAAAAAACTCATTTTCGTAACCCTAACCCTAGATGTGGGTATGGCAATTTGCAATGGTTCGGCAACGAAACTCCTGAGCGAAAAGGGCCCCATACGTTTTCTGCTCCCTTTTGGACCAGGAATCCAACTGCGCCATGCGCGGGCCTCTCCGGGCACCGTAAAAAAACTCATTTTCGTAACCCTAACCCTAGGTGCTAGTCGGGGTTAGACAATTGCTCGGCAACGAAACTCCTGAGCGAAAAGGGCCCCATACGTTTTCTGCTCCCTTTTGGACCAGGAATCCAACTGCGCCATGCGCGGGCCTCTCCGGGCACCGTAAAAAACCTCATTTTCGTAACCCTAACCCTAGATGTGGGTATGGCAATTTGCAATGGTTCGGCAACGAAACTCCTGAGCGAAAAGGGCCCCATACGTTTTCTGCTCCCTTTTGGACCAGGAATCCAACTGCGCCATGCGCGGGCCTCTCCGGGCACCGTAAAAAAACTCATTTTCGTAACCCTAACCCTAGGTGCTAGTCGGGGTTAGACAATTGCTCGGCAACGAAACTCCTGAGCGAAAAGGGCCCCATACGTTTTCTGCTCCCTTTTGGACCAGGAATCCAACTGCGCCATGCGCGGGCCTCTCCGGGCACCGTAAAAAACCTCATTTTCGTAACCCTAACCCTAGATGTGGGTATGGCAATTTGCAATGGTTCGGCAACGAAACTCCTGAGCGAAAAGGGCCCCATACGTTTTCTGCTCCCTTTTGGACCAGGAATCCAACTGCGCCATGCGCGGGCCTCTCCGGGCACCGTAAAAAAACTCATTTTCGTAACCCTAACCCTAGATGTGGGTATGGCAATTTGCAATGGTTCGGCAACGAAACTCCTGAGCGAAAAGGGCCCCATACGTTTTCTGCTCCCTTTTGGACCAGGAATCCAACTGCGCCATGCGCGGGCCTCTCCGGGCACCGTAAAAAACCTCATTTTCGTAACCCTAACCCTAGATGTGGGTATGGCAATTTGCAATGGTTCGGCAACGAAACTCCTGAGCGAAAAGGGCCCCATACGTTTTCTGCTCCCTTTTGGACCAGGAATCCAACTGCGCCATGCGCGGGCCTCTCCGGGCACCGTAAAAAAACTCATTTTCGTAACCCTAACCCTAGATGTGGGTATGGCAATTTGCAATGGTTCGGCAACGAAACTCCTGAGCGAAAAGGGCCCCATACGTTTTCTGCTCCCTTTTGGACCAGGAATCCAACTGCGCCATGCGCGGGCCTCTCCGGGCACCGTAAAAAAACTCATTTTCGTAACCCTAACCCTAGGTGCTAGTCGGGGTTAGACAATTGCTCGGCAACGAAACTCCTGAGCGAAAAGGGCCCCATACGTTTTCTGCTCCCTTTTGGACCAGGAATCCAACTGCGCCATGCGCGGGCCTCTCCGGGCACCGTAAAAAACCTCATTTTCGTAACCCTAACCCTAGATGTGGGTATGGCAATTTGCAATGGTTCGGCAACGAAACTCCTGAGCGAAAAGGGCCCCATACGTTTTCTGCTCCCTTTTGGACCAGGAATCCAACTGCGCCATGCGCGGGCCTCTCCGGGCACCGTAAAAAAACTCATTTTCGTAACCCTAACCCTAGGTGCTAGTCGGGGTTAGACAATTGCTCGGCAACGAAACTCCTGAGCGAAAAGGGCCCCATACGTTTTCTGCTCCCTTTTGGACCAGGAATCCAACTGCGCCATGCGCGGGCCTCTCCGGGCACCGTAAAAAACCTCATTTTCGTAACCCTAACCCTAGATGTGGGTATGGCAATTTGCAATGGTTCGGCAACGAAACTCCTGAGCGAAAAGGGCCCCATACGTTTTCTGCTCCCTTTTGGACCAGGAATCCAACTGCGCCATGCGCGGGCCTCTCCGGGCACCGTAAAAAAACTCATTTTCGTAACCCTAACCCTAGATGTGGGTATGGCAATTTGCAATGGTTCGGCAACGAAACTCCTGAGCGAAAAGGGCCCCATACGTTTTCTGCTCCCTTTTGGACCAGGAATCCAACTGCGCCATGCGCGGGCCTCTCCGGGCACCGTAAAAAACCTCATTTTCGTAACCCTAACCCTAGATGTGGGTATGGCAATTTGCAATGGTTCGGCAACGAAACTCCTGAGCGAAAAGGGCCCCATACGTTTTCTGCTCCCTTTTGGACCAGGAATCCAACTGCGCCATGCGCGGGCCTCTCCGGGCACCGTAAAAAAACTCATTTTCGTAACCCTAACCCTAGATGTGGGTATGGCAATTTGCAATGGTTCGGCAACGAAACTCCTGAGCGAAAAGGGCCCCATACGTTTTCTGCTCCCTTTTGGACCAGGAATCCAACTGCGCCATGCGCGGGCCTCTCCGGGCACCGTAAAAAAACTCATTTTCGTAACCCTAACCCTAGGTGCTAGTCGGGGTTAGACAATTGCTCGGCAACGAAACTCCTGAGCGAAAAGGGCCCCATACGTTTTCTGCTCCCTTTTGGACCAGGAATCCAACTGCGCCATGCGCGGGCCTCTCCGGGCACCGTAAAAAACCTCATTTTCGTAACCCTAACCCTAGATGTGGGTATGGCAATTTGCAATGGTTCGGCAACGAAACTCCTGAGCGAAAAGGGCCCCATACGTTTTCTGCTCCCTTTTGGACCAGGAATCCAACTGCGCCATGCGCGGGCCTCTCCGGGCACCGTAAAAAAACTCATTTTCGTAACCCTAACCCTAGGTGCTAGTCGGGGTTAGACAATTGCTCGGCAACGAAACTCCTGAGCGAAAAGGGCCCCATACGTTTTCTGCTCCCTTTTGGACCAGGAATCCAACTGCGCCATGCGCGGGCCTCTCCGGGCACCGTAAAAAACCTCATTTTCGTAACCCTAACCCTAGATGTGGGTATGGCAATTTGCAATGGTTCGGCAACGAAACTCCTGAGCGAAAAGGGCCCCATACGTTTTCTGCTCCCTTTTGGACCAGGAATCCAACTGCGCCATGCGCGGGCCTCTCCGGGCACCGTAAAAAAACTCATTTTCGTAACCCTAACCCTAGATGTGGGTATGGCAATTTGCAATGGTTCGGCAACGAAACTCCTGAGCGAAAAGGGCCCCATACGTTTTCTGCTCCCTTTTGGACCAGGAATCCAACTGCGCCATGCGCGGGCCTCTCCGGGCACCGTAAAAAACCTAATTTTCGTAACCCTAACCCTAGATGTGGGTATGGCAATTTGCAATGGTTCGGCAACGAAACTCCTGAGCGAAAAGGGCCCCATACGTTTTCTGCTCCCTTTTGGACCAGGAATCCAACTGCGCCATGCGCGGACCTCTCCGGGCACCGTATAGGTGCTAGTCGGGGTTAGACAATTGCCATGCAAAAAGGCCTGGCACATTTGGAGGAATATTGATAGAAAACTACCTGTTATTATTGAACCATTCCACTTCAGACTCATAGTACCTCACCCCGGGGGTTCACCCAGAAACTTTTACAACAAACTGATGTAGCATTTCAGAATAAAAGCCTTCTAACTATTCATATTTCACTGCATCACATGTACATTTGGAGGAATATTGATAGAAAACTACCTGTTATTATTGAACCATTCCACTTCACACTCATAGTACTCCACCCCAGGAACCAGGAATCCAACTGCGCCATGCGCGGGCCTCTCCGGGCACCGTAAAAAACCTCATTTTCGTAACCCTAACCCTAGATGTGGGTATGGCAATTTGCAATGGTTCGGCAACGAAACTCCTGAGCGAAAAGGGCCCCATACGTTTTCTGCTCCCTTTTGGACCAGGAATCCAACTGCGCCATGCGCGGGCCTCTCCGGGCACCGTAAAAAACCTCATTTTCGTAACCCTAACCCTAGATGTGGGTATGGCAATTTGCAATGGTTCGGCAACGAAACTCCTGAGCGAAAAGGGCCCCATACGTTTTCTGCTCCCTTTTGGACCAGGAATCCAACTGCGCCATGCGCGGGCCTCTCCGGGCACCGTAAAAAACCTCATTTTCGTAACCCTAACCCTAGATGTGGGTATGGCAATTTGCAATGGTTCGGCAACGAAACTCCTGAGCGAAAAGGGCCCCATACGTTTTCTGCTCCCTTTTGGACCAGGAATCCAACTGCGCCATGCGCGGGCCTCTCCGGGCACCGTAAAAAAACTCATTTTCGTAACCCTAACCCTAGGTGCTAGTCGGGGTTAGACAATTGCTCGGCAACGAAACTCCTGAGCGAAAAGGGCCCCATACGTTTTCTGCTCCCTTTTGGACCAGGAATCCAACTGCGCCATGCGCGGGCCTCTCCGGGCACCGTAAAAAACCTCATTTTCGTAACCCTAACCCTAGATGTGGGTATGGCAATTTGCAATGGTTCGGCAACGAAACTCCTGAGCGAAAAGGGCCCCATACGTTTTCTGCTCCCTTTTGGACCAGGAATCCAACTGCGCCATGCGCGGGCCTCTCCGGGCACCGTAAAAAAACTCATTTTCGTAACCCTAACCCTAGGTGCTAGTCGGGGTTAGACAATTGCTCGGCAACGAAACTCCTGAGCGAAAAGGGCCCCATACGTTTTCTGCTCCCTTTTGGACCAGGAATCCAACTGCGCCATGCGCGGGCCTCTCCGGGCACCGTAAAAAACCTCATTTTCGTAACCCTAACCCTAGATGTGGGTATGGCAATTTGCAATGGTTCGGCAACGAAACTCCTGAGCGAAAAGGGCCCCATACGTTTTCTGCTCCCTTTTGGACCAGGAATCCAACTGCGCCATGCGCGGGCCTCTCCGGGCACCGTAAAAAACCTCATTTTCGTAACCCTAACCCTAGATGTGGGTATGGCAATTTGCAATGGTTCGGCAACGAAACTCCTGAGCGAAAAGGGCCCCATACGTTTTCTGCTCCCTTTTGGACCAGGAATCCAACTGCGCCATGCGCGGGCCTCTCCGGGCACCGTAAAAAAACTCATTTTCGTAACCCTAACCCTAGATGTGGGTATGGCAATTTGCAATGGTTCGGCAACGAAACTCCTGAGCGAAAAGGGCCCCATACGTTTTCTGCTCCCTTTTGGACCAGGAATCCAACTGCGCCATGCGCGGGCCTCTCCGGGCACCGTAAAAAAACTCATTTTCGTAACCCTAACCCTAGGTGCTAGTCGGGGTTAGACAATTGCTCGGCAACGAAACTCCTGAGCGAAAAGGGCCCCATACGTTTTCTGCTCCCTTTTGGACCAGGAATCCAACTGCGCCATGCGCGGGCCTCTCCGGGCACCGTAAAAAAACTCATTTTCGTAACCCTAACCCTAGATGTGGGTATGGCAATTTGCAATGGTTCGGCAACGAAACTCCTGAGCGAAAAGGGCCCCATACGTTTTCTGCTCCCTTTTGGACCAGGAATCCAACTGCGCCATGCGCGGGCCTCTCCGGGCACCGTAAAAAAACTCATTTTCGTAACCCTAACCCTAGGTGCTAGTCGGGGTTAGACAATTGCTCGGCAACGAAACTCCTGAGCGAAAAGGGCCCCATACGTTTTCTGCTCCCTTTTGGACCAGGAATCCAACTGCGCCATGCGCGGGCCTCTCCGGGCACCGTAAAAAACCTCATTTTCGTAACCCTAACCCTAGATGTGGGTATGGCAATTTGCAATGGTTCGGCAACGAAACTCCTGAGCGAAAAGGGCCCCATACGTTTTCTGCTCCCTTTTGGACCAGGAATCCAACTGCGCCATGCGCGGGCCTCTCCGGGCACCGTAAAAAAACTCATTTTCGTAACCCTAACCCTAGATGTGGGTATGGCAATTTGCAATGGTTCGGCAACGAAACTCCTGAGCGAAAAGGGCCCCATACGTTTTCTGCTCCCTTTTGGACCAGGAATCCAACTGCGCCATGCGCGGGCCTCTCCGGGCACCGTAAAAAACCTCATTTTCGTAACCCTAACCCTAGATGTGGGTATGGCAATTTGCAATGGTTCGGCAACGAAACTCCTGAGCGAAAAGGGCCCCATACGTTTTCTGCTCCCTTTTGGACCAGGAATCCAACTGCGCCATGCGCGGGCCTCTCCGGGCACCGTAAAAAAACTCATTTTCGTAACCCTAACCCTAGGTGCTAGTCGGGGTTAGACAATTGCTCGGCAACGAAACTCCTGAGCGAAAAGGGCCCCATACGTTTTCTGCTCCCTTTTGGACCAGGAATCCAACTGCGCCATGCGCGGGCCTCTCCGGGCACCGTAAAAAACCTCATTTTCGTAACCCTAACCCTAGATGTGGGTATGGCAATTTGCAATGGTTCGGCAACGAAACTCCTGAGCGAAAAGGGCCCCATACGTTTTCTGCTCCCTTTTGGACCAGGAATCCAACTGCGCCATGCGCGGGCCTCTCCGGGCACCGTAAAAAAACTCATTTTCGTAACCCTAACCCTAGGTGCTAGTCGGGGTTAGACAATTGCTCGGCAACGAAACTCCTGAGCGAAAAGGGCCCCATACGTTTTCTGCTCCCTTTTGGACCAGGAATCCAACTGCGCCATGCGCGGGCCTCTCCGGGCACCGTAAAAAACCTCATTTTCGTAACCCTAACCCTAGATGTGGGTATGGCAATTTGCAATGGTTCGGCAACGAAACTCCTGAGCGAAAAGGGCCCCATACGTTTTCTGCTCCCTTTTGGACCAGGAATCCAACTGCGCCATGCGCGGGCCTCTCCGGGCACCGTAAAAAACCTCATTTTCGTAACCCTAACCCTAGATGTGGGTATGGCAATTTGCAATGGTTCGGCAACGAAACTCCTGAGCGAAAAGGGCCCCATACGTTTTCTGCTCCCTTTTGGACCAGGAATCCAACTGCGCCATGCGCGGGCCTCTCCGGGCACCGTAAAAAAACTCATTTTCGTAACCCTAACCCTAGATGTGGGTATGGCAATTTGCAATGGTTCGGCAACGAAACTCCTGAGCGAAAAGGGCCCCATACGTTTTCTGCTCCCTTTTGGACCAGGAATCCAACTGCGCCATGCGCGGGCCTCTCCGGGCACCGTAAAAAAACTCATTTTCGTAACCCTAACCCTAGGTGCTAGTCGGGGTTAGACAATTGCTCGGCAACGAAACTCCTGAGCGAAAAGGGCCCCATACGTTTTCTGCTCCCTTTTGGACCAGGAATCCAACTGCGCCATGCGCGGGCCTCTCCGGGCACCGTAAAAAACCTCATTTTCGTAACCCTAACCCTAGATGTGGGTATGGCAATTTGCAATGGTTCGGCAACGAAACTCCTGAGCGAAAAGGGCCCCATACGTTTTCTGCTCCCTTTTGGACCAGGAATCCAACTGCGCCATGCGCGGGCCTCTCCGGGCACCGTAAAAAAACTCATTTTCGTAACCCTAACCCTAGGTGCTAGTCGGGGTTAGACAATTGCTCGGCAACGAAACTCCTGAGCGAAAAGGGCCCCATACGTTTTCTGCTCCCTTTTGGACCAGGAATCCAACTGCGCCATGCGCGGGCCTCTCCGGGCACCGTAAAAAACCTCATTTTCGTAACCCTAACCCTAGATGTGGGTATGGCAATTTGCAATGGTTCGGCAACGAAACTCCTGAGCGAAAAGGGCCCCATACGTTTTCTGCTCCCTTTTGGACCAGGAATCCAACTGCGCCATGCGCGGGCCTCTCCGGGCACCGTAAAAAAACTCATTTTCGTAACCCTAACCCTAGATGTGGGTATGGCAATTTGCAATGGTTCGGCAACGAAACTCCTGAGCGAAAAGGGCCCCATACGTTTTCTGCTCCCTTTTGGACCAGGAATCCAACTGCGCCATGCGCGGGCCTCTCCGGGCACCGTAAAAAAACTCATTTTCGTAACCCTAACCCTAGGTGCTAGTCGGGGTTAGACAATTGCTCGGCAACGAAACTCCTGAGCGAAAAGGGCCCCATACGTTTTCTGCTCCCTTTTGGACCAGGAATCCAACTGCGCCATGCGCGGGCCTCTCCGGGCACCGTAAAAAACCTCATTTTCGTAACCCTAACCCTAGATGTGGGTATGGCAATTTGCAATGGTTCGGCAACGAAACTCCTGAGCGAAAAGGGCCCCATACGTTTTCTGCTCCCTTTTGGACCAGGAATCCAACTGCGCCATGCGCGGGCCTCTCCGGGCACCGTAAAAAAACTCATTTTCGTAACCCTAACCCTAGGTGCTAGTCGGGGTTAGACAATTGCTCGGCAACGAAACTCCTGAGCGAAAAGGGCCCCATACGTTTTCTGCTCCCTTTTGGACCAGGAATCCAACTGCGCCATGCGCGGGCCTCTCCGGGCACCGTAAAAAACCTCATTTTCGTAACCCTAACCCTAGATGTGGGTATGGCAATTTGCAATGGTTCGGCAACGAAACTCCTGAGCGAAAAGGGCCCCATACGTTTTCTGCTCCCTTTTGGACCAGGAATCCAACTGCGCCATGCGCTGGCCTCTCCGGGCACCGTAAAAAAACTCATTTTCGTAACCCTAACCCTAGGTGCTAGTCGGGGTTAGACAATTGCTCGGCAACGAAACTCCTGAGCGAAAAGGGCCCCATACGTTTTCTGCTCCCTTTTGGACCAGGAATCCAACTGCGCCATGCGCGGGCCTCTCCGGGCACCGTAAAAAAACTCATTTTCGTAACCCTAACCCTAGGTGCTAGTCGGGGTTAGACAATTGCTCGGCAACGAAACTCCTGAGCGAAAAGGGCCCCATACGTTTTCTGCTCCCTTTTGGACCAGGAATCCAACTGCGCCATGCGCGGGCCTCTCCGGGCACCGTAAAAAACCTCATTTTCGTAACCCTAACCCTAGATGTGGGTATGGCAATTTGCAATGGTTCGGCAACGAAACTCCTGAGCGAAAAGGGCCCCATACGTTTTCTGCTCCCTTTTGGACCAGGAATCCAACTGCGCCATGCGCGGGCCTCTCCGGGCACCGTAAAAAAACTCATTTTCGTAACCCTAACCCTAGGTGCTAGTCGGGGTTAGACAATTGCTCGGCAACGAAACTCCTGAGCGAAAAGGGCCCCATACGTTTTCTGCTCCCTTTTGGACCAGGAATCCAACTGCGCCATGCGCGGGCCTCTCCGGGCACCGTAAAAAACCTCATTTTCGTAACCCTAACCCTAGATGTGGGTATGGCAATTTGCAATGGTTCGGCAACGAAACTCCTGAGCGAAAAGGGCCCCATACGTTTTCTGCTCCCTTTTGGACCAGGAATCCAACTGCGCCATGCGCGGGCCTCTCCGGGCACCGTAAAAAAACTCATTTTCGTAACCCTAACCCTAGATGTGGGTATGGCAATTTGCAATGGTTCGGCAACGAAACTCCTGAGCGAAAAGGGCCCCATACGTTTTCTGCTCCCTTTTGGACCAGGAATCCAACTGCGCCATGCGCGGGCCTCTCCGGGCACCGTAAAAAAACTCATTTTCGTAACCCTAACCCTAGGTGCTAGTCGGGGTTAGACAATTGCTCGGCAACGAAACTCCTGAGCGAAAAGGGCCCCATACGTTTTCTGCTCCCTTTTGGACCAGGAATCCAACTGCGCCATGCGCGGGCCTCTCCGGGCACCGTAAAAAACCTCATTTTCGTAACCCTAACCCTAGATGTGGGTATGGCAATTTGCAATGGTTCGGCAACGAAACTCCTGAGCGAAAAGGGCCCCATACGTTTTCTGCTCCCTTTTGGACCAGGAATCCAACTGCGCCATGCGCGGGCCTCTCCGGGCACCGTAAAAAAACTCATTTTCGTAACCCTAACCCTAGGTGCTAGTCGGGGTTAGACAATTGCTCGGCAACGAAACTCCTGAGCGAAAAGGGCCCCATACGTTTTCTGCTCCCTTTTGGACCAGGAATCCAACTGCGCCATGCGCGGGCCTCTCCGGGCACCGTAAAAAACCTCATTTTCGTAACCCTAACCCTAGATGTGGGTATGGCAATTTGCAATGGTTCGGCAACGAAACTCCTGAGCGAAAAGGGCCCCATACGTTTTCTGCTCCCTTTTGGACCAGGAATCCAACTGCGCCATGCGCGGGCCTCTCCGGGCACCGTAAAAAAACTCATTTTCGTAACCCTAACCCTAGGTGCTAGTCGGGGTTAGACAATTGCTCGGCAACGAAACTCCTGAGCGAAAAGGGCCCCATACGTTTTCTGCTCCCTTTTGGACCAGGAATCCAACTGCGCCATGCGCGGGCCTCTCCGGGCACCGTAAAAAAACTCATTTTCGTAACCCTAACCCTAGGTGCTAGTCGGGGTTAGACAATTGCTCGGCAACGAAACTCCTGAGCGAAAAGGGCCCCATACGTTTTCTGCTCCCTTTTGGACCAGGAATCCAACTGCGCCATGCGCGGGCCTCTCCGGGCACCGTAAAAAACCTCATTTTCGTAACCCTAACCCTAGATGTGGGTATGGCAATTTGCAATGGTTCGGCAACGAAACTCCTGAGCGAAAAGGGCCCCATACGTTTTCTGCTCCCTTTTGGACCAGGAATCCAACTGCGCCATGCGCGGGCCTCTCCGGGCACCGTAAAAAAACTCATTTTCGTAACCCTAACCCTAGGTGCTAGTCGGGGTTAGACAATTGCTCGGCAACGAAACTCCTGAGCGAAAAGGGCCCCATACGTTTTCTGCTCCCTTTTGGACCAGGAATCCAACTGCGCCATGCGCGGGCCTCTCCGGGCACCGTAAAAAACCTCATTTTCGTAACCCTAACCCTAGATGTGGGTATGGCAATTTGCAATGGTTCGGCAACGAAACTCCTGAGCGAAAAGGGCCCCATACGTTTTCTGCTCCCTTTTGGACCAGGAATCCAACTGCGCCATGTGCGGGCCTCTCCGGGCACCGTAAAAAACCTCATTTTCGTAACCCTAACCCTAGATGTGGGTATGGCAATTTGCAATGGTTCGGCAACGAAACTCCTGAGCGAAAAGGGCCCCATACGTTTTCTGCTCCCTTTTGGACCAGGAATCCAACTGCGCCATGCGCGGGCCTCTCCGGGCACCGTAAAAAAACTCATTATCGTAACCCTAACCCTAGGTGCTAGTCGGGGTTAGACAATTGCTCGGCAACGAAACTCCTGAGCGAAAAGGGCCCCATACGTTTTCTGCTCCCTTTTGGACCAGGAATCCAACTGCGCCATGCGCGGGCCTCTCCGGGCACCGTAAAAAAACTCATTTTCGTAACCCTAACCCTAGGTGCTAGTCGGGGTTAGACAATTGCTCGGCAACGAAACTCCTGAGCGAAAAGGGCCCCATACGTTTTCTGCTCCCTTTTGGACCAGGAATCCAACTGCGCCATGCGCGGGCCTCTCCGGGCACCGTAAAAAACCTCATTTTCATAACCCTAACCCTAGATGTGGGTATGGCAATTTGCAATGGTTCGGCAACGAAACTCCTGAGCGAAAAGGGCCCCATACGTTTTCTGCTCCCTTTTGGACCAGGAATCCAACTGCGCCATGCGCGGACCTCTCCGGGCACCGTATAGGTGCTAGTCGGGGTTAGACAATTGCCATGCAAAAAGGCCTGGCACATTTGGAGGAATATTGATAGAAAACTACCTGTTATTATTGAACCATTCCACTTCAGACTCATAGTACCTCACCCCGGGGGTTCACCCAGAAACTTTTACAACAAACTGATGTAGCATTTCAGAATAAAAGCCTTCTAACTATTCATATTTCACTGCATCACATGTACATTTGGAGGAATATTGATAGAAAACTACCTGTTATTATTGAACCATTCCACTTCACACTCATAGTACTCCACCCCAGGAACCAGGAATCCAACTGCGCCATGCGCGGGCCTCTCCGGGCACCGTAAAAAACCTCATTTTCGTAACCCTAACCCTAGATGTGGGTATGGCAATTAGCAATGGTTCGGCAACGAAACTCCTGAGCGAAAAGGGCCCCATACGTTTTCTGCTCCCTTTTGGACCAGGAATCCAACTGCGCCATGTGCGGGCCTCTCCGGGCACCGTAAAAAACCTCATTTTCGTAACCCTAACCCTAGGTGCTAGTCGGGGTTAGACAATTGCTCGGCAACGAAACTCCTGAGCGAAAAGGGCCCCATACGTTTTCTGCTCCCTTTTGGACCAGGAATCCAACTGCGCCATGCGCGGGCCTCTCCGGGCACCGTAAAAAAACTCATTTTCGTAACCCTAACCCTAGGTGCTAGTCGGGGTTAGACAATTGCTCGGCAACGAAACTCCTGAGCGAAAAGGGCCCCATACGTTTTCTGCTCCCTTTTGGACCAGGAATCCAACTGCGCCATGCGCGGGCCTCTCCGGGCACCGTAAAAAAACTCATTTTCGTAACCCTAACCCTAGATGTGGGTATGGCAATTTGCAATGGTTCGGCAACGAAACTCCTGAGCGAAAAGGGCCCCATACGTTTTCTGCTCCCTTTTGGACCAGGAATCCAACTGCGCCATGCGCGGGCCTCTCCGGGCACCGTAAAAAACCTCATTTTCGTAACCCTAACCCTAGATGTGGGTATGGCAATTTGCAATGGTTCGGCAACGAAACTCCTGAGCGAAAAGGGCCCCATACGTTTTCTGCTCCCTTTTGGACCAGGAATCCAACTGCGCCATGCGCGGGCCTCTCCGGGCACCGTAAAAAACCTCATTTTCGTAACCCTAACCCTAGATGTGGGTATGGCAATTTGCAATGGTTCGGCAACGAAACTCCTGAGCGAAAAGGGCCCCATACGTTTTCTGCTCCCTTTTGGACCAGGAATCCAACTGCGCCATGCGCGGGCCTCTCCGGGCACCGTAAAAAAACTCATTTTCGTAACCCTAACCCTAGGTGCTAGTCGGGGTTAGACAATTGCTCGGCAACGAAACTCCTGAGCGAAAAGGGCCCCATACGTTTTCTGCTCCCTTTTGGACCAGGAATCCAACTGCGCCATGCGCGGGCCTCTCCGGGCACCGTAAAAAAACTCATTTTCGTAACCCTAACCCTAGGTGCTAGTCCGGGTTAGACAATTGCTCGGCAACGAAACTCCTGAGCGAAAAGGGCCCCATACGTTTTCTGCTCCCTTTTGGACCAGGAATCCAACTGCGCCATGCGCGGGCCTCTCCGGGCACCGTAAAAAACCTCATTTTCGTAACCCTAACCCTAGATGTGGGTATGGCAATTTGCAATGGTTCGGCAACGAAACTCCTGAGCGAAAAGGGCCCCATACGTTTTCTGCTCCCTTTTGGACCAGGAATCCAACTGCGCCATGCGCGGGCCTCTCCGGGCACCGTAAAAAAACTCATTTTCGTAACCCTAACCCTAGGTGCTAGTCGGGGTTAGACAATTGCTCGGCAACGAAACTCCTGAGCGAAAAGGGCCCCATACGTTTTCTGCTCCCTTTTGGACCAGGAATCCAACGCGCCATGCGCGGGCCTCTCCGGGCACCGTAAAAAACCTCATTTTCGTAACCCTAACCCTAGATGTGGGTATGGCAATTTGCAATGGTTCGGCAACGAAACTCCTGAGCGAAAAGGGCCCCATACGTTTTCTGCTCCCTTTTGGACCAGGAATCCAACTGCGCCATGCGCGGGCCTCTCCGGGCACCGTAAAAAAACTCATTTTCGTAACCCTAACCCTAGGTGCTAGTCGGGGTTAGACAATTGCTCGGCAACGAAACTCCTGAGCGAAAAGGGCCCCATACGTTTTCTGCTCCCTTTTGGACCAGGAATCCAACTGCGCCATGCGCGGGCCTCTCCGGGCACCGTAAAAAACCTCATTTTCGTAACCCTAACCCTAGATGTGGGTATGGCAATTTGCAATGGTTCGGCAACGAAACTCCTGAGCGAAAAGGGCCCCATACGTTTTCTGCTCCCTTTTGGACCAGGAATCCAACTGCGCCATGCGCGGGCCTCTCCGGGCACCGTAAAAAAACTCATTTTCGTAACCCTAACCCTAGGTGCTAGTCGGGGTTAGACAATTGCTCGGCAACGAAACTCCTGAGCGAAAAGGGCCCCATACGTTTTCTGCTCCCTTTTGGACCAGGAATCCAACTGCGCCATGCGCGGGCCTCTCCGGGCACCGTAAAAAAACTCATTTTCGTAACCCTAACCCTAGGTGCTAGTCGGGGTTAGACAATTGCTCGGCAACGAAACTCCTGAGCGAAAAGGGCCCCATACGTTTTCTGCTCCCTTTTGGACCAGGAATCCAACTGCGCCATGCGCGGGCCTCTCCGGGCACTGTAAAAAAACCTCATTTTCGTAACCCTAACCCTAGATGTGGGTATGGCAATTTGCAATGGTTCGGCAACGAAACTCCTGAGCGAAAAGGGCCCCATACGTTTTCTGCTCCCTTTTGGACCAGGAATCCAACTGCGCCATGCGCGGACCTCTCCGGGCACCGTATAGGTGCTAGTCGGGGTTAGACAATTGCCATGCAAAAAGGCCTGGCACATTTGGAGGAATATGATAGAAAACTACCTGTTATTATTGAACCATTCCACTTCAGACTCATAGTACCTCACCCGGGGGTTCACCAGAAACTTTTACAACAAACTGATGTAGCATTTCAGAATAAAGCCTTCTAACTATTCATATTTCACTGCATCACATGTACATTTGGAGGAATATTGATAGAAAACTACCTGTTATTATTGAACCATTCCACTTCACACTCATAGTACTCCACCCCAGGAACCAGGAATCCAACTGCGCCATGCGCGGGCCTCTCCGGGCACCGTAAAAAACCTCATTTTCGTAACCCTAACCCTAGATGTGGGTATGGCAATTTGCAATGGTTCGGCAACGAAACTCCTGAGCGAAAAGGGCCCCATACGTTTTCTGCTCCCTTTTGGACCAGGAATCCAACTGCGCCATGTGCGGGCCTCTCCGGGCACCGTAAAAAACCTCATTTTCGTAACCCTAACCCTAGATGTGGGTATGGCAATTTGCAATGGTTCGGCAACGAAACTCCTGAGCGAAAAGGGCCCCATACGTTTTCTGCTCCCTTTTGGACCAGGAATCCAACTGCGCCATGCGCGGGCCTCTCCGGGCACCGTAAAAAACCTCATTTTCGTAACCCTAACCCTAGATGTGGGTATGGCAATTTGCAATGGTTCGGCAACGAAACTCCTGAGCGAAAAGGGCCCCATACGTTTTCTGCTCCCTTTTGGACCAGGAATCCAACTGCGCCATGCGCGGGCCTCTCCGGGCACCGTAAAAAAACTCATTTTCGTAACCCTAACCCTAGATGTGGGTATGGCAATTTGCAATGGTTCGGCAACGAAACTCCTGAGCGAAAAGGGCCCCATACGTTTTCTGCTCCCTTTTGGACCAGGAATCCAACTGCGCCATGCGCGGGCCTCTCCGGGCACCGTAAAAAACCTCATTTTCGTAACCCTAACCCTAGATGTGGGTATGGCAATTTGCAATGGTTCGGCAACGAAACTCCTGAGCGAAAAGGGCCCCATACGTTTTCTGCTCCCTTTTGGACCAGGAATCCAACTGCGCCATGCGCGGGCCTCTCCGGGCACCGTAAAAAAACTCATTTTCGTAACCCTAACCCTAGATGTGGGTATGGCAATTTGCAATGGTTCGGCAACGAAACTCCTGAGCGAAAAGGGCCCCATACGTTTTCTGCTCCCTTTTGGACCAGGAATCCAACTGCGCCATGCGCGGGCCTCTCCGGGCACCGTAAAAAAACTCATTTTCGTAACCCTAACCCTAGATGTGGGTATGGCAATTTGCAATGGTTCGGCAACGAAACTCCTGAGCGAAAAGGGCCCCATACGTTTTCTGCTCCCTTTTGGACCAGGAATCCAACTGCGCCATGCGCGGGCCTCTCCGGGCACCGTAAAAAAACTCATTTTCGTAACCCTAACCCTAGATGTGGGTATGGCAATTTGCAATGGTTCGGCAACGAAACTCCTGAGCGAAAAGGGCCCCATACGTTTTCTGCTCCCTTTTGGACCAGGAATCCAACTGCGCCATGCGCGGGCCTCTCCGGGCACCGTAAAAAAACTCATTTTCGTAACCCTAACCCTAGGTGCTAGTCGGGGTTAGACAATTGCTCGGCAACGAAACTCCTGAGCGAAAAGGGCCCCATACGTTTTCTGCTCCCTTTTGGACCAGGAATCCAACTGCGCCATGCGCGGGCCTCTCCGGGCACCGTAAAAAAACTCATTTTCGTAACCCTAACCCTAGGTGCTAGTCGGGGTTAGACAATTGCTCGGCAACGAAACTCCTGAGCGAAAAGGGCCCCATACGTTTTCTGCTCCCTTTTGGACCAGGAATCCAACTGCGCCATGCGCGGGCCTCTCCGGGCACCGTAAAAAACCTCATTTTCGTAACCCTAACCCTAGATGTGGGTATGGCAATTTGCAATGGTTCGGCAACGAAACTCCTGAGCGAAAAGGGCCCCATACGTTTTCTGCTCCCTTTTGGACCAGGAATCCAACTGCGCCATGCGCGGGCCTCTCCGGGCACCGTAAAAAAACTCATTTTCGTAACCCTAACCCTAGGTGCTAGTCGGGGTTAGACAATTGCTCGGCAACGAAACTCCTGAGCGAAAAGGGCCCCATACGTTTTCTGCTCCCTTTTGGACCAGGAATCCAACTGCGCCATGCGCGGGCCTCTCCGGGCACCGTAAAAAACCTCATTTTCGTAACCCTAACCCTAGATGTGGGTATGGCAATTTGCAATGGTTCGGCAACGAAACTCCTGAGCGAAAAGGGCCCCATACGTTTTCTGCTCCCTTTTGGACCAGGAATCCAACTGCGCCATGCGCGGGCCTCTCCGGGCACCGTAAAAAAAACTCATTTTCGTAACCCTAACCCTAGGTGCTAGTCGGGGTTAGACAATTGCTCGGCAACGAAACTCCTGAGCGAAAAGGGCCCCATACGTTTTCTGCTCCCTTTTGGACCAGGAATCCAACTGCGCCATGCGCGGGCCTCTCCGGGCACCGTAAAAAACCTCATTTTCGTAACCCTAACCCTAGATGTGGGTATGGCAATTTGCAATGGTTCGGCAACGAAACTCCTGAGCGAAAAGGGCCCCATACGTTTTCTGCTCCCTTTTGGACCAGGAATCCAACTGCGCCATGCGCGGGCCTCTCCGGGCACCGTAAAAAAACTCATTTTCGTAACCCTAACCCTAGGTGCTAGTCGGGGTTAGACAATTGCTCGGCAACGAAACTCCTGAGCGAAAAGGGCCCCATACGTTTTCTGCTCCCTTTTGGACCAGGAATCCAACTGCGCCATGCGCGGGCCTCTCCGGGCACCGTAAAAAAACTCATTTTCGTAACCCTAACCCTAGGTGCTAGTCGGGGTTAGACAATTGCTCGGCAACGAAACTCCTGAGCGAAAAGGGCCCCATACGTTTTCTGCTCCCTTTTGGACCAGGAATCCAACTGCGCCATGCGCGGGCCTCTCCGGGCACTGTAAAAAACCTCATTTTCGTAACCCTAACCCTAGATGTGGGTATGGCAATTTGCAATGGTTCGGCAACGAAACTCCTGAGCGAAAAGGGCCCCATACGTTTTCTGCTCCCTTTTGGACCAGGAATCCAACTGCGCCATGCGCGGACCTCTCCGGGCACCGTATAGGTGCTAGTCGGGGTTAGACAATTGCCATGCAAAAAGGCCTGGCACATTTGGAGGAATATTGATAGAAAACTACCTGTTATTATTGAACCATTCCACTTCAGACTCATAGTACCTCACCCCGGGGGTTCACCCAGAAACTTTTACAACAAACTGATGTA